>NC_134458.1:9170778-9475532 GCF_047948215.1 Lycorma delicatula
AAATTATAAACTAATATTTGAGGTTTAAATAAACTTGCTGAAGAAAATTTGATTATCCTAAGAAATATTATTTATACAGCTACTAATATTCTATTATTTAATATTTATTGCAAAAATGCTCAAGAAAGCTGATGTAAAAAAGTACTTTTTATTTTATATTTATTATATTTAAAAAAAAAAAAAAACATGTTTGGATAGTGTTTTACAAAACAAAATGGGTAGTATTTACGTACAAAATATCGAGCTTCAAATAACAAAAACAATTAGATAGGAAATACTGTAGCAGTCATTGTAGTATAACATTTGTTGATGCTGTAAACATTACCTTCTTATAACTTTTATTAAGTTCTGTAATTAAAGAATATGATAAAAACAAGGTTATGTAACAAAAATTAAGAACCTAGGGACACAGTATACACTAATACGCAATTGAGATAACTGTAAAAAATTACACACCAAGAACTGTAAGTGAAGCATTAGCAATAACAATACCAGCTGCATTACGTGCTGTACAAGTATAAACACCAGTATCCATCGCTTTAACATTAACGATAAAAAATACATCATCTGTTGGCATCACGTGCATTCTACGTTCTTGAGCAGCAGGAAATTCACTTCCACCGTCTTTTTGCCATTCTATTTGAGGAGGAGGCTGTCCTGTTGCAGCACATTCTAAGCGTGCAGTGTTGCCAACTTTAGCAGTTACATTGGTGGGTCTCTTCACAAGTACTGGAAATACTAGAACATAAAATTAAAAATTAACTAGATAAATGCCAAATCAATAACAGTAAGCTTCACTTTATCATGCTACTAATAACAAATGCAATATAATATGAAAATAAAGCAAATAATCCTTTTGTGAAAATGAATAAAATTTCTAAAATAGTAATAAATAAAATCTAATAATTGAAAAGGGATATTTAAACAGTTTTGTTTTATCTGCATAACTATCATACAGTTAACAGTTAATGAGAAGTTGTAAGCTCTACTTTTAAGCAATAAAAAACTAAACGAATAATGAATCAAAGTAATTTGTAACTGTTAAAGAAATATTGGTTTTTTTGCATATAAATTCTTGTTGATGTGAAAATTCTATATTTATCTTTTATTTGCATTATTAATTTTTCAATGAAATCTTTTTCAGTTTAAATACAAGTAATAAAATTGCAACATGGTATCATTTCTACAATGATGGCATGTTAAACATATTGTAACAGAATCAGTAAACGGACCTGCGTAACAGATTCCTTACAATTTAGAAGAAAGTATGAGAAAATTATAATGAAAGGGATCTAGAAAAGGGATCCTTTTCTCAGGTTAACAGACCTGTTTAACAATCTGTACTTGGTAGTACTGACAATAGGCACACCTCCAACAGCTGTTGTTTGACAAGAAGGGTTACCAGACCAGAATAGGAATTTATGGGAAAATGTAAGTGCACAGATGATGAAATTATTATGCTTCAACAGTTAAGGAATGAGGCAGACACTGGTTCTTCAGGCAAGGAGATACAAATACTGCCCAGACCAGTGGGAACAGTCAGTTGTTAAGCGACTGCTGCAAGACCATGTTTGACGCGATTGTGTGACGGCGTTATCAGTAAGTGTGTAGTAATAGAAAGTAAAAAGTACATCACAAGCATTCCAGTGTGGATACTGGGTAAATGCAGGAAGTTGCTTGGTGAGTTATTGGTAGACAGTGGTGAAAGATACAGTATTAAATTCATTCATAAAGTGAATGAATATTCACTATTATTATTTTTATTTATTTATCTTATTTTATATGTTCTTAAGAGTAATAAATCGTATTTATAAAAACATTTTTAGTTGTTAGTCTCTCAATATCCTGGCCGAGCCGTGAACACATGACAATATCTTGGACGTAATAAATTAATCAATTTATTTTATTAAATTAAATTCATCATGTAAGCTCAAGACGTGTGTGGGAATATGATATAAAATAACAACTGAAGTGGCTATCTAGTTTTAGAGTTTAATAAAATAATTTTGTTTTGAAGAATTTTCTTTCTATTTTTTTAAACTTATTTAAATCAAAGTTGTAAAAATAAAGTCAAAAATATTATAGTTTAATTAACATTATCGTTATTTCATAACAGCTGTTAGCTTCATTAAATTAATAGCTGTTAGAATTATTTAGTTAATAAGTTATGTTTATAATTTTCATAATTACTCACGAATAATTATAAACAAAAAGCCTACAGTATGTGACTAATGGAAAAGATATGAGGCAAATCTGTTTATTGTTGTCTGATGTGTTACTACATATTAAAAATAAAAATAAATATGGTAATCATTTAAATGAATGAAAATTTAAGCTAACATCTGGAGTAAACAGTATTATCTGAATTACAAAGTTGTGATGGTTTTTTTTTTTGTTAATTAGAAAAAAATCATACATCTCAAATTTATACCAGTAATATTACATAGCGGTAAAAATATTAGTCCATTCAAAAATATCTTAAATGATATTTTTGAATGATACTGATTCCACGTATCATGATTTATCTCCATAGATGTGTTTAACAGTTTAAGGAACTACATCTTGCAGAATGTTTGTTCTAGAAATTATTATAATTTAAGATTATTTACAACTTTAGAAATATTAATTTCAATCCAGACAATGAAATTTTCTTGAGATAATTTTTGAAATGATAACCTCCTTTGGATTATTTTCTCAGAAAAACAATTTCTAACTTTGAAAAATCTCGGAACCCAGGTATTCTGAATGGATTGTAACAAAAGTAAATGGAATATGTTCCTTAGACCCACTAGAAAAATATTTACCTATTAAAAATTTGGGCTTTTTAGTTTATAATAAAATTTGTTGCAAAATATGAAAAAAATGAGTATATCAGTGTTTAATTGACTTTATGTTTTAGATTTTGTTTTAGTAAGTACGGAAAATAATATAGAATAATTGTTTTATCTTAAAAACAAAAAAAATATATAAATAAACTACAAAAAAAAATTATTTGACTAATTTTTAGAGTTATATTTGTTTCCTTGCAGCTAAGGAACCTTAAAAGTTGGTTAATAATAATAATAATATGAAAATATTTTTAAAACATTGTACACTGAGAGAAATTTTATTAATTTAATGTGCTTATATTTATTATTTTTACAACATTAAATACATAAATGTATTAATTTTAATTTATTTCATCATCTTGTCTCTCTTAAGTGAACTATAGGTGAGGGATTTAAACAGCTGTTCCCATTGCATCCTAAACATGCAACTGTACAATATAAACTACTTTTTCTAAATCCACAAGCAGCTCCGCATCCTTTTTTACACGTGGAAAAAAAATTTTTAGTAAATTTTCTGGAGCTGGTGCCTGAGTCATAGTAGTTTAGGGTGTCATTTTCTCATATTCATTCCCATGTCTCTGGTAAAATGTCATTTCCTAACTATAATTGAACTTGAAGATAAACTCTTTTTAAATGCTCAAAAGCTGCATTAGATGTAGGAACACTGCTTTTTTTAATAGTTGCTTTGATAAACATACTGTATTGTAAATTTCATACTGTATCTAAATTTTCAATTTTTTTTTTGTGCACTGTATAATACAAGTATACACGTAATTCCAGATTGATAGATAGAACTAAAACTTGCATGGGCATTTGTGAAAATTTTAGCAGTGTCATGTAAATCCTTTCTATTTTCCAATGATCTGGCAAATTTATTTTTACCTCTAATGAAAAATCAAGAAGTTGTATCGCAGCCAGTCAGTGCGTGTAAAAAAAGAATGTGTTCTCTACATGTAGACAATGTTTTTTCTAAAGATTTTGATGAAAACACTTTCTCACTGATTTTTCCCTTTGGTGGTTTTCGAAAATAAATTACACAGTCTTCAGAACTTTGAGCAATAAGTAAAACCAGAACATCAATATCTTCAGAAACCACATTTCGTGATTCTGGATTAATTGCCATTTCTACTATTAATAAATCAGCATCAGCTTCTGCTTGGAATAAAAAAATGTTATTTTTAGAGAATTTCTTTCATATCAGATCAATAAATCTGCTTTTATTGTTTGTTACTGGCGAGGAACTTATCTCGAGTAATTTTTAAGTACATGTGTTCATTGAAAATAATATCAGCTGATGCATTTTCATAAAGTGCACATTTCTTTCAGCTGATTTTGTACACTGTTTTTTGTAGCCATCAAATATTACATAAACATTCTGACCATAGTTATTTTATATACGCCTAACATAATGATCACGTATGCTCCCAAACGTTTCTTCCATTTGCCATTTGCAGTGATGCAGCAGCATTCCTCCATCAATAACATAACTGAGGTTATGTATGTCATTAACATTTACTGATAATTCCAGAAATAATTCATAAAATGTATATTTCCAAATTTTTTGCATTTCACCATTTTCGAACAGAGCTAGAGGATAAGGTGCTAGTTCAAAAGACATGTAATTTTGAAGTTTGTCTGTAGATTTTTTAACACATAAATGCGTTGAAAAAGCAATAAAGGATCAATTAGAAGAATCTCATCAACTTTAATTTTACTTTTAGTGGTCAATAAGAAGTTACTTTGTCTTTTCTTGATAATTTTAACCAGTTAAAATGTTGTCCATCAGTTTTTTTCATTATTTTCATACCTTCTTTGAAAGCATTGAAACAACTGACTTTTACATTGCCGGCAATCCCTACAGCAATAGATAAAATAAATGGAGTATCAGGAAAGGGAGAGTTGCTCAAAGAATTCTTCTAATGTAATAATATCAATATTATCCCTTTTAATTCTTGCATCTGTAGTGTCAGCATGTTGATGGCTCTTTATGAACGATACATTACAGTAACCTTCCACTCCTTCAACTATATATTTTGTGTAAATTACTCCTTTTATCTATTGACTTAACTCCTTTTATTACTATGCTTTCAGTAACTCCTCTTTTAAAAAGGCCTCCCTCAACACTCACAGATTTCATTAAAATTTGCTCGATTGTTTGATTTGTCGCAATTCCTGAAAAAAGAAATCTGAATGTCTAGCTGTAAAATATCCACCTGTAAATTTTGTGAACTCCAAAGGATCCATTTTTGTTTGCAATTCCTTCATACCTTGTACATATAACTGAGCGGCTTTTGCATGTATGTGGTATATGTCCTGCTGAATGAAAAAATGGTATCACTAATTTCATGGTATATAAATGTAATGACCAATCACCCATTCCGTCTGCAGCAATGAAATCTTTCAAAATGGAGACCATTCGAAAATAAGTTATCCATAATTTAAATGTTCTGTTTTTATTAGCCAGTTCATCTAGTTTTATCTCGAAAATTTCAACTATTTCTATGAAACATTTGTTTTCTATTATTTCTGTAAAATTAAACATTTCAAAAATATTGGAATTTTGTTCATCATTGATTAATTGTAGGAATTTAGGATCGCTACTCATAAGTCTTTAAAAATTAAACGTGATAAAGTTTGTTGTAATAATATATGAGCACGTACTGCCCTTGCATAGGCACATCCAGACAATATGTGATCTACTGTATTTTCAGCATACATGGAAGTGAGAGCTTCCTTAATTCCACAGGCTAATAGCTCCCATGTATGACATGACTGTATGAAAAGATCCTAACTAATATTTAATTGGACAAATTCAATGCTGAAACAATATCACGAGATTTCATATATAATGGCTGATCAAACGTTACAACATTATGTTCTCATAATTAGAGATTTTGCATTTTCTACTGAGGTTTTCATAGCAGTGTATAGTGCTATATTGTTTAGTGTGTACTGAGTACAGTACACACTACTGTACTGTATACACACAGTACTGTATACTGTGTGTATAGTGTATAATCGCTGGGATATGCATTAATAAATGGTAAAAGTATTATAAATGAAAAATCAAAATCTCGTGCATTTGTTAACAAACTCATAAATCCACTCCATTTTGTGAAATCATTACTGCTCTTGAATTTCAAAGACAACCAAAGAATATTTAACTTTAAAGTTATAGTTAACCTTAGATTCAGTTCTTCATTTGGTAGTGTAATGGTTATATTTTTGAATCCTTGACCAGCTGAGGAAGGATAAATTTCAATCGGAATATTTCCTTTTTCCACAACACCAGACTCTGATGGCATTTTCTCCAAACGTTTTATTGCTTCTGCAGGCAGTACACCGTCACTTGAAGTAACAATCTCAATTGATCGCATATTATGAAAAGTTCCTGTGCCATCAACTGTATTCATATTGAAGTCAGCGTTATCATGGACAAATTGAACAAAAGTACCGGGCTGTTTTTTAGGTAGACTTGTGAAAGTCGCTGAAACTTCATATAACTTTGCTTCTTTATATGAACTACAAAAACTCAAAGCGTTACATATATCTATTACTTTTTTTATTCAAATTTTTGATGAAGCATGACAGATAAAGAAACATGTAATAGTGATATGAAAGATCGTGGTTGTACTGCAGAAATAATAGCGTGGGTTATTGAGGTGTATTTATTTTCATAATTACAGATTTTCCGGCTTGCTCTGTTTATTACAATTATTTCAGATAAGATGAAGTGTAATGATTCTGGAATAAATTTGTGAACACTCTTAAAACATTTTATTACTTTCTGGGTAAATTTCTGTAAACTTGCAATTAGATACCTCTTCGAATATTCTCACCAGCAGCTTTTAATATTTTTTTTTCTGCTTCCTCATCATCCGATTTTTGGTTATACCAGGTATTAGATAAAGTTTCATGTGAGACATTTTAAAAACAAATAATTGCGTTGGAACAAAATTTACTGGAAAATAGTATATCATCATCATAATGATTCATTAATCTGTCTTTATTGTTTTTTCATCTGGAATATGCTGTTGTTAAAATACTTCTCAATTCTTGTAATGAGAATTGATAATCATCGTTTTATAAATCAATCATCATCATCAATGTATTTATAAATTTGTTCCACTGCTGCATCAACTTGTAAAACTTGAGGATGGACTTTTTTTTTATCATGATCAGCTATATTTGTGGAATTTTGTAATGAAGTGCAGCAATCCTTGTGATATTTGACTTCAACAGCTACTAAGTCCATTACACCTGATATTCTTTGAAAAATGTCTGAGCCAAAATCATCTTTTCATAATGCCATAAACCAAGTATTGATTCTTTAAAATCTAAATTGTTTACAATTATAATTTTTCTTCGCATCACCTTTGATTGCTTTTTTCTTTTATTTTGTCAGCTTCTTTTCAGCAAATAAAACAATTATTTTTCCAATCAAAAGCTACTGATGATGACTTATGCAGTTTTTTCTTCTGTGAAGAGTAAATTAACTGCTATTGATCCTTCCTTTTAAATGCTTCGATATATTTTTTGTTAATATATATTTGACAACATACTGCAAGTGCAAAAACAAATTCTGCATTATTTAAACAATTAAATCAATCATCTCCTTGTTTTCCAGATGCCTGTCATAAAGTAGGTAATCTTGTAATTTTTATTATTTCTCCTAAATCTGCGTTTTTCTCCAGAACCAGTTCCCAATTTTTCGCATATGAAGCAACTGTCAGCTTCACAATGATTGTTTGCATTAGCTTCATCCATCCTTAATGAAAATCTGCAGAAATAAATGAAAATGAAAGAAAAATAATTTGAAGTAAAACTAAATCGTTTTAACTTTTGCAAAGTAATATAATTGTCAACAATTATATTACTTGATATTTTAAAAAGTGATTACATTCACATAATATAAAACAAGCTGCTAAGAAGTTTCATTATTTACAAAAAAAAAGTTATATACAAACCTTTCATGTTTAAATAATTTAAATATATTCACTATTTGGACACAGTAAAAATGCTCTAATTATTGTTTATTGTAATTGACAACATATATGTTATTATCATATATATATATTGTTATCATATGTTATTATTAACATATATATATATATTTAACTATGTTTTTTCTGAAGTCAATACTTATAAGATCCATATTCCTCTGCAGCAACATATTGTATTTTTATAATAAAAAACCAACTTGAACAACCCAAGTACAGAATTACAAAGTAAATGAAATGACACTTACCTTATTTATTTTTATTCTAAAAGCACTTTCGCGGGATCCGCATTATCAATTGCATATAGGATATATTTATATAAAATTACAAATCAAACATAATTTTTTTTTTTTAAATTAAAATTATAATCACATATACAAAAACGTATGAAGTCAAATAAATAAAGTAACTACATATACGAGGTGCTTCCCAAAAGTTCAGAGAATTTGAATTTCACGCGCGAACCATTGCTGGTATGACCTGCTGCCGCTAGATGTGGGTGGTTAACAGTACTCTTTATGAATCAGTGTTCAAACAGCTGTGATGGTGAGAGGCTGCATTGTTGACTTTTGTGCGGTTGTGTAATGTTGTGTTTTACTGCTTCGGCGAAGTTCTAAATGGCAGATTTTAAAGAGCAAAGAACCTGCATCAAATTTTGCTTCATGCTTAAACAAACTGGTGCAGAAACCCATTGCATGCTTGTGGAAGCATTTGGTGACAATGCTATGAGTAAAAGTAAAACTTTTTTGTGGTACAAACGATTCAAAGATGGACAAACGAGTCGATGACAATGAGCGTTCAGGAAGACCATCAACAAGTGCAACACTGGAAAACATCCAGTGTTTGGCTATTGTTACAGATCGTAGACAAACAATCCATGATGTTTGTGCAATCGTACAAATGTCATATGGGTCCGTGCAACGCATATTGTTGGACAATTTGAACATGAGACACATTGCTGCAAAATTCGTACCGAGACTGTTGAACAGCAACCAGAAACAAAATCGTGCATTCAGCCAAAAAATTCTCCACCCATCCTATTCACCTGACCTTGCCCCATGCAATTTTTTTCTCTTTCCGAAAATAAAATTTCAATTGAAAGGCTGTCGATTTTACACAATTGAGAAGATTCAGGAAGAAGCGCAGAACGTGCTTCGAACACTTACACCTGCAGACTTCCAGGGATGCATGGAATCATTGGAAAAATGCTGGGATCACTGTATCAATGCCCAAGGGGATTACTTTGAAGGAGACAGTGGAAATTATAAGTTATGGTAAGCTATTTTATTTTTATGGTAAAATTACTCAAACTTTTGGGTAGCACCTCATTCATAAATATGATGTCATAATTAAAAAATGTAAAATTAAAATGAATAGAAAATTTATACTATGTAATCTGGCCTTTAATTGACTTCATATGTTTTTGTATATATGATTTTAATTTTAACTAAAAAAAAAAAAAAAAAATGTTTGATATGTAATTTTATATAAATTACATATACAACTGATGATGTGGGACCCCACAAAAGTGATTTTGGAAAAAATAAAGTAAGTGCCATTTCATTTACTTTGTAATTCTGTACTTGGGTTGTTCAAATTGGTTTTTGATTATAAAAATATAATTTATCTACGAATATGCATAAATAATTATTTTAAATTCTTATGCAATTATTGTTTTTTATACGCAGAACAACCACGTGTTTCATTCAATTCATTAGTATAACTGAAACTGAACTATTCTGTGATATGGCAACAGCTGCCAACTTTGGATTTTGTTCATCTGCCATTCTCCCTCTACGATCCCCATCAAAGGTCTTTGCTTTATACCAATGATGTTAGTAATATGTTATAAAAAGTTTGTCTAATGAAATTCAACTTTTAAAGCAGAAATATATATTTTATAATCATAAGTGGGATATTTTAAATAATTGATCATTGTTAAAATAATTAAGAAACAAAAAGTGCAAAGATTTATTAGGTAAACATTTTATTATTATGTATAAAAAACAATATCCAACAGATTTTACTTAAATTTGTTTAGAATACTCGGGTTTCGAGGTATAAATCTAAGGGCACCTCCCCAAAAAAAATTGAACTGAAAAAAACTACAATAAATTAAACAAAAAAGAAGAAAACAAGGTATGGAAGTAAAGGACTAAATATCATTATGCAGTAATTAATAAAATAAAATAATGGGTGATCAATAAACTTTCTGACAGTTTTAATCTGTTTAAATGTATTTTTCATGTTGTAGAAATAGCAGGCATTTAGGCTGTCTAATGATTAAGTTCTTTCTCACCAGGTCTTACATCGATAAGAAAATGTAGTCCTTCAATGAAAATAATTAAATGCAGTCAGGAGGCTCTGAATTGTCCTATATTAAAGAGCTCTGAGTAGTAATTATCCTACATTAAAGAGCTAAGCTTATTCTTCGGAGTATAACAGTTAATTTTTGTTTTGATTTGGTTTCATTGCGATCTTCTATTATACTAGCAAATACCCTGTTTGAATTTTGAAGATCAGTTGTGAAGATGTAACAAACTTTCCAAATAACTGTGATGTATGAGATTGAGAGTGGACCTGATGAATGTAAGATTTAGCCTTTAACCTATCACCTCACCACTTTAGCCTCACATGCAGTCCCCACGGGAAACCCATTATTATTAAACAGAAATTTTTTAATTTAATACTATTTTATTTTATTTAACCAAATTTAATTCTACTATTTTTGTAATTTTATTAATTTTATCGAACTGAATCATTCAGTTTAAATTCAGCTAAGACAGTGATAGAGGCTCACAGTTCATTGATTCAATTCATTAAAATTTGTGCTTCAACCGGCAAATCTCCAGTACTATATATATATAGTCTATGACAATCCCAAAACGTAAGAATTCCACTAGGTCATATATCTAAATCGGTTCAGCCATTGAGCTGTTATGGTGGAACAAACATACATACATACACCCTAAAAACTTTTTAACTCCTTTTTGGGCAGTCGTGTAAAAAGTATAGTAAAAATATGTTTAGGTAAGTCTTAAATGGGTTATAAAACCACATTCAACAGTTACCTAAATGTCATAAATCCACTCTTTAGTGACCGTTTTGTATCTTTACAGTCTATTTACTGGCAATATTAATCATTACTGAAGCTATTCAATTACAAACTTTTTATTTTATTTTAATCAGTTTATAGAATTAATGATCTAATAATCAAATTTTTATTTTTTATAAAATACTTTTACTTATATCTTTTAATACTTGAGTTATAACTTAAAAATACTCCAGCTGTTACTAATTAGGCTGTAAAAGTGATCAAGCAGTACTAAAAATAGAAACTGTATACATAATATCAAGAAATCTTTTTGAGTTGAACATTATCTACTTAACAGATACTTTTATTACTGAATAAGTTATTTATATTAAACCAAATTTAACACACACTCAGCCTATAATGCATTAATTCCAAGTAGTTGTTGTTCACAGATATAGTCATTCTCTGTACAGACAAAATTAGTTCATGGCAATCGCCCATGCTAGGGAGATTTCAATGTAAGCACAGAAAATTCCTAAAAATCATAATTATTACATGCATAATAACTAAATGTATAGATTTCATACAAAGATAAAAACCCTCTTCTTACAATGATTGGTATGATATATGCAACATAATCAGAAAAATTATTTTAAAGAAATGTTATGTATTTTATGGCACAAGTGAATTAGAAATGATAAACACAAAAATAATATTCTTGCTTTTCAAATGTTGAAGTCTTAAAACTGATGAGTTTTAAAATCTGATTAAAAGACAAAACAACCCTTTAACATTTTATATGTTATATATTAGTGTTAATATGGACACGCATTTACAATTTAACTGTTCTGAATGATAGTAACGCGTTAAACTTTTGTCCTATATATGATGTCACAAAGTTAAAAATATGAAATACAGTTCAAAATGTAAAATATGTTCTATATTATCATGGTATTATTCATTGTAGTATGATGAAGGAGGCTCTATTATACCTTTTAGCATCAAATGAATTAAAAGTCATGTTTTACTAATCACAAATACTTTTAAACAAAAATATTAAAAGAGTATATGAAACAGAAAAAACATCTTACCAAGAACATTGAGCTGTGCTTTATGAGAGTAAACTGTACCAAAAGCATTGGATATTATACACTGATATTTAGCAGAATGAGCCGATGTAACATTATGTAATTCGAGATCAGACTTTTGTTCACCACCAGCAGTAGAGATCCATTCTTTTACTTCGTGGTTGTTTCTTTTCCACTTGAATGTCATTGGACTTTCAGATGAAGATTTAGCAATACATGTCAATCGAACATCAGCACCCGCTAATGCCATCTGAGAGTTTGGCTCTTCAATTATGTGAGGTTCAGGTGAGTCACCTGGGGCTAAAATAGGAATCAGTTATAATTAAATTTGTCCACAGAAAACAACAGCAACAAAATGTGAAGCAATAAAGTGCATTTATCATTATAAATTATATATTCTATTAAGAATAATAACAATAATTAAAAGCTACTTTAACATGTATATTGTTATATCTTTGTATGTATGGACCAGATAATACTGCAACATGCTCCTAGTAACCATTGGACCTAGGATGTTTTAGTTTTCATTTTACAATATAAGAATTAAATTAAATTTTTTCTAATAGAATAAATTCTAAGAGAAAATTCTGCTCATAATTTTAGATTCTATGTATTTTTTGAAGCCAAGCACTGTACATTTTACATTATCGCTGTAAATAATATATATATATCAACTTTTAAATACTTTCCCCTAAAGATTACATAAGTTGAACGATGAAGTTGGGACAAAAAATAGCATAAATAAATTTTTGACAACCTTTATTAGATTTGAAATACAGTTTATGTTTAATAACACATACTACCATGTTTGCATAAAGCATAATTAATAGAAGACAAAATTTAAGATTAGGATGAATACGAGTGAAAATGAGCAACATAGGGTTGTGTTCACAACAATGAAATAACTGTTTATTTATTTTGAAAAGGATTGTCACCTGTCATTTTTTATCAATATTATTAATAATATTATAACATATATATATATATATGTTACCATGAAAGACCGAAATTAGAGAAAGTCAATATTCTCCAGTGAATGTCAACACATACCAAATACGTTGGTGAAAGACTGAAATATTTGCTTATATTATTATACATTTGGACCTTTGCCAGTACATGTCTATAGATACAGATAAGCACTGGTAGGGGTCTAAACAATAACTAGATTAAAAAAAAAATCACCAAATATCAATCTCTAGGTAAATAGATTTTGAGAAACCTCACAAAAAAAAGGAAGTTTAAATTTAGGCAAAACAAAACCTACGCTCGCTAACCTCAGCTAATTAACATTAAATATACAAATTATATGTGCTATTTTCTAACATTGGAGGTGATTAATCAAATTTAACGCATTCAGCATGCACTGATAGTGAAAGTTAAAAAAAAATATTTTTACAAAAATCTGAATAAATGGCAAATGTGCTTACCATTAATTTGTATCGTTATTGTTCATCCATGCAGTTAATATATTATGTACATCCTGTTTGGTCCTTTCAATTTATAAAATGCTGAAAATTTGATTAAATTTTTTTATAAATGCAGTGAATTTGACTATTCACCTCCAATGTTGGAGACTAGCATATATAATTTGTATATTTAAAGTTAGTTACATGAGGTTAGCAAGTGAAGCAAACGCAGGTTTTATCTTTGGCTTAAATTTAAACTTACTTTTTTTTTGATGAGGGTTTCTCATAATTTATTTACCTTAGAGATTGGTATTGGGTGATTTTTTTTTTTAAATTTCTAATTATCGTTTCAAATCCACCCCCCCCCCCCCACCAGAGCTTATCTGTTTGTCAATATATACCGGTAAAGGTCCAAATAAGCAAATATATATATATATATATATATATTTTTTTTATATGGCGAAAAACACATTATCATTACCTAGAATAAAATATTTTTACAAAAAAAATTAACAATCAGACTAGCCTAAAAAATAAACAAAAGCTTACTAATATCACAGCTAAAAAGTCTCTTAAAACACATTTAAAATTAATATCACAGTAGTAAACATAAAATTAATATCACAGTTGTAAACATAAAATTAAAAATCTGTGTAAACATAACAAATATAGTTTAAATAACAACAGATAGAATTTAACAAAGTCTGAAAGGGGTGTAAAGGGGCCCTTCTTGGATAACAGAAAGACTAAGACATAAAAATCATAACTAACATAAAAACTAAAATATTTAAAATAAACTAAAACTTACAACTAATAATACAGATAAAATATCACTAAAAACTTAAAACTAATATCACAGTAGGAATCTTAATAAGGTAAATTTATTTCAAAGGATACAAAAAAGTAAAAAAAAAAAAAAAAATTAAATAAACATGAATAAAATTTAACAAATTCTAAGACGGGTGTAAAACGTCCCTTCACGAATAATAGAATAAAAAAAATCATAACAATTAAATGAAAAAAGAAAAACAGCTACATTAAAATAATTCTTCAACACTAGAACTATTTACACTAAAATATTAAATTTTGTGTAAAATATTACCACTTTGTAAAAGTAGCAACACTTGGTCTAAAACTTCCTATTACTGTCCAGGATTAAACGAATGTTTCTGGGCAATTTAAATTTACGATGTAAGGTCGCATAACATATGCAATCCACAAGGATGTGGCACACTATCAAGCTGAAGTTGTATCGTACGCATAATAGTGCGTTTTCTGCTGACATGAGATACCTGTGTGTGATTATGGTATGTACTAACCGCAATATACAGAGGACCACTTCCTCACAACGAGTTTTACTGGATGAGGAGTCCCATGGCAACACAGAATCTTTAGTGTGCTGGAGTTTGTTATCTACTGTAGCTGTCCAGTCACCTTGCCACTTTGTCCGAAGAGTGTTTTATACAATTAATAGTCAGAAGTAGCAACATGAATGGTGAAGGGAGATCAACTACATGCATCTTTAGCAGCAGAATCTGCATGTTCATTACCTGGAATTCCCACATGGCTAGGAATCCAGCAGAATCTCACTTTGTTGTGATGGTTCAACTCAGCAATTGCATTATAGATTTCAGTGACAACAGGATGTCCAGAGTACAAATCTTCTAAATCTTGGAATGAACTACATGAGTCATTATAAATAAGGATATGTTAGTATTTTGGGTTAACAATATTCTAAGCCTTATTGATAGCATACAGTTCAGCAGTAAAGACATTTGTAATACTAGGTAGACCAAACATATAGGTTCTGTCTTTAATTATAAATGCGCATCCTACGATATTATTCTGTTTCGATCCGTCTGTAAATACTACTCTGTCTGGATTTATCTTGGAGAAAATGGTAAAAAAATTTGCTGAAAGACAAGAGGAGCGGTTAATTTTTATTGTGTATCGTATGGTTAAAATTAAATTCTACAGGGTTCAATGTCAACGGAGGATATGAACATGGATAAATTGGAAAAATAGAAGGGATGTTAAAATTTACACCCAATTTATAAGGTATTCATACCCAGTGTTTACTATGAACACTGGGTATGAAAACCCATAGATGCTGTATAATGTGGATGGTCCTCATTCTGACATAAATAAGGATTTGCAAAGACCACATTAAAATTTGAGTGATTCAGATGTTCTTTAAGATTGGCAATGTAAGATAATAAAAGTTGGTCCCGTCTATTCCAAAGTGATCGCTTACTGCAGTCAACAAGTATGCTTACGACAGGGCTTGTTCTAAAGGCACCTGTAGCAAGTCGGAGGAAAGGATGATGTACAACATAGCAACGCACGATTAGACTCGCTTAAGAGTACAACCATAAACTAAACCATAATCTAAATGGAAACAAACTAAAAAATAATAAAAATGTGACATACTTGACAGATCAGCTTTCCAATTGACGTTGCTTAGGACATGCAGCATATATAGAAGGTTTGAACATTTTGTTTTTAATTATTTGATGTGTTTGCCCCATGTAACATGGCTTTCAAAAAATACACCTAGAAACTTAGAAATAACAATTTGGTCTCCATTGAGAAAGACTTCAGAGTAAAAGGGTCCCGCAGGTGAATTTTGTTTTCTCAGGTGAAAAGGTGAAGCCAGTAACCTTGGACCAAGCTTCAAGGCGAGATATAGTGTTCTGTAGTAGTCTTTCTGCCGTGGTTGTTGAACGGGACAAGACATATACAGCAACAAATAAATTACATGAAAAATGTGGTTACACATTTAGTAATACTGTTGACAGCTACAGCAAACAAGGTAGCACACTTAATACACTTCCTTGAGGCACTCCAGTCTCCAAGGTGATGTTACCGATAAAAATTCTCCAACATGAACGTGGAAAGTTTGGTCATTTAAAAAACCCCTAATAAATGCAAGCATGTTGCCCTTGACTCTCCATTCTTTAAGGTTGTTTAGAATACCACATCATCAGGCTGTACCATACACCTTCCTGATATCAAAAAAGGTAGTGATGAGGTGCTGGCGGAGTAGGAAAAGCGTTTTGAATAGCTGTTTACAGTGACACTAAATGGTCAACAGAAGATTGTCTTGGCAGAAACCACACTGTTCTGGAGATAACAAGTCATGTCTCTCTAAGTACCATGTAAGCCTGTCAGGTCCAGGGGAGGTGTCACGTGAGTTTTTAAGTCTGTGTGACAATTCATTGAATGTGAATGGAGCATTTATTCATCGACCAAATCACCCATGTTTAACGATAATACTTGTACTTCTGAAATTCGTTAGTGTACGATGAATTGAGAGACACCGAGTGGAAAGCTCACTGTCTCTTTCATCGTACTCTAGGCAGTGGCAAAAACCTTAGCAGATTCGAAAAGAATCTGCTAAGGTTGTTGCCACAGCAGAAGATGATGAAAAAAGTTCTCCTTCATGAATGACATTCTAAGAACAGATTGTTTCAGTGATCCGCAAATTGCACGGATCTTCTTCTACACAGTAGACATAAGAGTATTGTTTGAGATGGTGTCCACGTATTTCATCCATGACTTTCTCTTAGTGTCTAAGAATACCCGACAACATACTGCTCTTGCCTTATGATACAAATTTAGATGTTCATTTGTAGGCCTGCAGTTAAATTTCTGCAGTGCCTGTTGTTGTTTGCAATTAGTTTGTTATGTTTTAATTCTCCAAGGAATGGAGATATGTCTAGGGTTTCCTGATGTTTGTGGGATATATCTATTAGCATTCTCAAGTACGATGGTAAAGTGAAAAGAGGTAAGTAGAAGAAGGATGTCAGCACCATCGTCAAACTGTGATGAGAAGGCTTTATGGTAACCATTTCAATCTGCTTTTTCAACAATCCATCTACGTGGCCTTTTGTTCACCTTGTGGTTGACACCAAAAGCAACAATAACTGTCCTGTGGTCACTGCCATAAAGGTCCTCACAAACAGACCAATTAAAACAAGGGAGTAAACTTGATGAGCATAAGGAGAGGTCAATGTTGGACAGTGTACCACACGTAAGGACATGAAAGTATATGATCCATCCAACTAACCAACCCACCCTTTTTCAATTAAAATTTTTCCAAGGCGCCCTACTCTAAGTAAAAGTATGGCTACTCATAAGTAAGAGATAAAAATAAATAAAACTCATGTTTTTATTATGTTTTTACTTTAACATTAAATTAATAATTATAAATATCTTGGTTCAATTAATCATGAAGCTTTTACAATATTTCATGGTGCCTCTGTGAAGAGGCTGTGGCTCTCCAGGGAGCTGCGGCACACAGTTCGGGAATCGTTGGTTGAGAGCATTGAACTCAAAAGTTTGGTGAGATACAAATTGCAGATATGCATACAATTTGAAGGGGACTGAGATTTTTACAGCAATAGCAGGAATGAGGGTAGCTAGTGATATCCCTGTAGCCGACACCTCATTCTGCATGAAAATAGCTATTACACCACTTTCTCTGCTGTCTATGAGACAGTCGTGTCTCTCATAGGAATAACTGCTGAATCTTACCGCCTCTTGTTGTAGAAGGTATATTTCTTAGAAGCACATTATTAACACTTCATGTGCAGGCATCAATACTTCAACATCTTCAATGCGGGACCGTAAACCTCTAAGTTCCACTGAATAATGCTCATAAAAATAGTTAGATACAAAAATACAGATAAATATATATGAAACATTTAGTTGTAGGTAATTCGGTTTTTCTTTTTTGAATTGTTTGTTTTACAAAACTCCAATGACCTGGGATTGAGCAGTTCCTCTACCATATCCTCCAGTAGATGTGGTGTTGGAGGGGGAGATTTAGAAAAATGGGAAGTCACAGACGATGAAGAATATTTTCAGATGATGAGCTGAATTTTTTTCAGCTCATTGCAGGTTCTGCACTGTTGGATAGCTGCATTTACAGAGGCTTTACTTAATGTCGCGGCAGCAAAAATGACATATAGTTTAACCAGATTACAGGAGGTAAGTATCTTTTTATATTCTCTTCGGGTAGCTGGCAAATAAAGCGTTTGCTCGGTACAGATTTTTAGGAATGCCTTCATTTTTTTAAAAACTGGGCTATCTTGTGAGTGAGCTGAATATGTTGCCCCACAGTTAGCACATGTCTCTTCCTTCTAGCAGTTAGTGTTGTTGTGACCTTCTTTGCACATTGAGTGTGAATTACAGTTTTTGAACAAGATGTTGTGGTATGGCCATACATTTGGGATTGGAAACATCATCGTGGGTTGGGGATGAAAGATCGTACCTGAACTGACAGTTAACCCACTTTAATCTTCTCTGGTGTTATTGGAAGATTAAATGTTAATATAAGGGAAGGTGTAGGTTCTTCCACTCTGTTCTGTTGTTTAGTTATTCATTTCACCTCCACAACTTGCTGGATATGAAGCTTAACAATTATTTCACTTACAGGTCATGGCAAACAATTACTCCCCCGGCTGGTATTTAGGGTCTTGTGGCATACTGCACTTATGTTTATGCTATCCATATTGTTGAGACGTAACAGAGATCGACTCTGCTCATCATTAAATGTTTCTATCAGAATCGTTCCATCTTGAAATTTTCTGATGTTTTTTGGAGAACCACCTGAACCTGTTACAACTTTGTTATTCAGGAGAGGCAAGATCTTATGGAGGAAGCCACCTTCTTTATTATTCCAAAGTACAAGAAATCGAATATTTTTATATTTTAGATCTGGTGCATTAGAATTTAATGTACTCTCTTCTGCAGGACTATTATCCTTGTCAGACAAAGTTGACTGAGGTCTTTTCACTAGACAAACTTTGGTGGTTTTTTTCAGGTGGACCACCAACCATCATAGAATTTATTCGTGGACTTGAAATTTTGGTCCCACTAGTACTGGTGATATAACGAACCACTCTGGCAGAGTGCACATTTACTAGAGTTAGAGCCAGTAGTTTTTAAGATATTCGATGTAAAGCATAAAAGTTGGTGTCAAAAAGCAAATTTCCTTACAAAAAAACTTTGTAGTACAATCACTTTGTTAAATGACTAACAAATGCAGAGGATTTAGCAACAAAACTTGTAGAGAATTTAATTCTGAGAAAATTAATGTAACTACAGTTAATAAAAAGAAAATAGAAACTTTTAAAAACTGGCTTTTTACTGAAACAAAACAGACAAAAAAATTTATTATTCTTCCTGCACCTAATAAATATTCTTTTTAAAACAAAGACTTTTTCTTTGGTGTATCAAAATTTGCAGTCAACGGATTATCCCCAGCAGTTAAACTTCTGTCACTGGCTTCTAGACAACGCTGATAAGGTAAATTTAATTTTATTTACTGATGAAGCCACTTTTACAAGAAGTGGAGGCTTCAATTCTAAAAACAGACATTTATGGAGCAAAGACAATCCACTGGTATTGTGGAAACTAGTTTACAACATAGATTTCACATTAATGTTTGGTGTGGCATTATTTATGAAAAAATTCCAGGACCATTTGTTTTCAATGAAAACCTTATGAAGAAGCATACGAACAATTTTATTTTCATTATATTTTGTGTAATTAATTGGTTTATTAACTATGTTTGTTTATGTATTAATTTTGTGTGACCACAGATGATTTGAATATCTATGTATTGTGGTTTTATTGGTTGTGGGTTTCCTATATACTAGTTATAAAATAATTATTTTTATTATTAATTTTGATACTAACATCTAATATATATATGTACATAAAATATACATTGAAATTATAATATATATATATATATATATTCAAATTCAATACTGTAAAATCCATCCTCCAAATACTGCACTATACCAGGTGTGTAAATATGAAACTGGAATTTTTGTATAGAAAATACACATTCATTGTACGAAAATTATAAAAAGTTTTTTATTTGAAATATTGTCCATTGCTAGCTATACATTTTTCCCATCTTTCTGACAATTTATGAATGCCACGCCAAAAAAACTGTTGATCTTTTGAGGCAAACCAGTCATCGAGCCATTTTTGTACAATTTCATAAGAAGTGAAGTGCTGCTCGGCAAGTGTGTTCCATCGATGCAAATAAATAGTAGTCAGATGGAGCAAAGTCTGTTGAGTAAGCCGCATGCGAAAGTATTTCCCAGTTGAATGCCTTAATCATTTCCTTGACTGGTTTTTCTGTGTGTGATGGTGCATTATCATGAAGCAAATTCACTTTGTGTTGCCTTTTTTGATATTCTAATCATTTTCACGCAATACTCAATTCAAATCGATCATTTGTTGTTGGTAGCGTTCAGCATTAATGGTTTTGCCAGGTTTTAGCAGCTCATAATAGATCACACCCTTCTGATCCCATCAAACACAGAGAATTGTCTTCTATCCATAGCGATTTGGCCTTGAAATCGACGTCAATGGTTTGCTTGGAATTACCCATGATCTTTTACGTTTACGATTCTCAAAATACATCCACTTTTCATCAACTATCACAATTCGATGTAAAAATGACTTTCTTTTGTACCTGGAGAACAGCATTTCACAAGTGGTTTTTCAGTTTTCTGGCTGTCTTTCATTCAGTTCACGTGGAACCCATTTTCCCATCTTCTGGTCTTTCCCATGGCTTTCAAACATATGAAGACAGCTTCTTGTGTTATATTTAATTGATCTGCGAGTTGTTTTTATATTTGAGCATCATCCTCACCCAACAGTGCTTGCAATTCGCTATCTTCAAATGTTTTCTGTGTCTTCCACATTCTTCGTTTCTCACGTCAAAATAGCCACTTTTGAATTTTTAAAAAAAAATTACTCAAAGAACTGTGATTCACCAAGAGTATGCTCATCGTAAGCTTTGACAAGCATTCAATGCGATTCTGCAGCAGTTTTCTTTAAATGGTAACAGAAAATCAATGCTGTCTGCAAATCATAGTTTGTAGGTACAAAACTCGACATATTTAACGCTAGTTAAAACTATGCTGTTGTATGAAACTTGTATTGTTGTGAGTTGAAAATCTTTGTCAGCTGTCAAGGAAAGAAAATGGCGCCAATGATACAGTTTGATGGTAATTACATTGACAGCTAGGGCCATCTGTGAGCAAATTCCGGTTTCATATTTAGACACCTGGTATATATATTGATTAAGTAGGTTATGTTTTAAGTTATATTTGAGAAAGCTTCGAATTTAAAGTGAAACATTTTATTTTTTTGTGTTCATTTCTGTTTAATTATATAAAATGTTATAAAATATATGTTTTATATACATATATTTTTTTTTCAAAAAGTAAATCCTGTTAAAGGAGAACTATGAACAGCAGATGTGGTTACAGTGAAGTAAACATGAATATAACATTTTATATGCCATATATTAACTATCCTAGGTATATTTTCCCACGCTTAACTTTTATTGCAAAAATTATACAGAAATATTCTGGTGTTATCCGAAAAAAAATAAAACAATATAAAAGCAATATTTCAGCACAGAAGACAAATACTAATATCTTATTCAGTAGTGTATATGTTAATATATACATATTTAAAATGACAGCTAAAGACATACATAATACTTACAGCAAAAGAAATCTTCTAGAGGTATATCAGTAATTTGCTTCCCTTTTAGTAAACTAGGATGGCCACATGATACTTGAAGTGTATTCACTTTAGAAAACTGTTGTAGCCAATCTGGAAACCAAGCCAATCTACAATCGCAAAGAAGATTAGTTGTATTCATATGGATGATGTTTAATTTGGGCAGTGATAAGAATGCATTTTCTTGAAGGGTTAATATCCCATTACCTTTAAGGTTTAATTCCACCAGATTTTCCAATCCGAGAAAAGCTTTTGGTGGTATAGATGTAATCATGTTACCTGCTAAACCCAATTTTGTTAATCGTTTTAAGCCCACAAACACACCATTTGTATCTTCAAATGTCCATGAAATATTGTTATTATTTAACTCTCTGTAAAATAAAACAAATGCATAACTTAAAGAAAACAAAATAAAAACTAAATCCTTACAGAATAAACTTAATATTCCTTTAAATATTTTAGATGACTCATCAGTAAGGCAGTTTGATTGTTTACAAGCGTGTCAAAGGTGGAAACACATGCCTATGTATTAACTACAGATTAAATGTGCTAACTAAATACTCTAACTATTAATAAACTGTCAAATAATGTAATAAACCTATCTTGACCAGTTAATGTTAATGAACTCATATTATTATATATATCAATATTACCTTATTGCTAACTTAATATTAATTGCAATCTGGCTGAATCATAGATTAATATTCTGATAAACTCGTTAGGTAAAATTAAAATCAAACTGATGTTATGCTATTCTTAATGAAGAAATAGCAGTTATTATAAATAAACTTATAGCTATTGACAGTGCAAATAACCTACTTAAAAAAGTGCACAGAATATGTACACTGCTTTTCAACAGAATATGAAATTTCAGGCACAGAACTAAATAAGGAAGATTTAAACACACTTAGACAACATGAAATTAAATATTTCAAAGACACTGTACAGTCTCTGAAGAAACTTAACCTAGAGCAAAAACTAGGCCAGAAAAAAGGTAACATTTTTTCAACTGGTTTAACAAGTACAATTGATTTTTAAAATTTTAAATTTTTAGGTATTTATCCATTCTGCATACATGAACAGAATAAAATAAATACAACTGATGTGATGTAATATTTATGTCTGGACAAAAGTAAAACCATGGAAACTAGGAAATAATTAGGTTTCTTGAGTCACTAGCACAATGTTGTAAAATGCATATACAGTAGTCAATGGAAAGAAACCTCAATTTCCTTTCTCCTATCATGGAAGAATTCTACAATGAACAGCAATCTTTCAAAGATGTACAGTTAGGTCTGTCTTATCTAGTATTAAAAAAATTACCTATAAAAAAGGAGTGAAACTATATTCTATGCACTAAAAAAGAACACAACAGGTGATCTAAGACATGTTGCATTCAGTCTAACTGTGGTATGCAAGCCAGGTAAGTCAAAATATGGTTGTTTATCACATAATCTATAGTAATCTTCATGAAATCAACAAATATTACAAAAAAGTGTCTGCATGGAATTTTTTCCTTTGTACTTTGAAGATATTTGTCTTCAAATTTTGTGTAATCGCTCTAATTCAATTTAAAGATAAAATACAAACAAACCTTCCTGAAATCCATAATATTACAAGAAAAAATTGGTGCTCATTTTAATGTTTTACTTTAAAAGTTAATCACTTTTCTGTTTGTTAGTATAAACATAAAAATTTGTAAAAGTCTGGAGATTCCATTGCTGATTAATAGTTGAGATTTAATACTTAAATCTTATCACCTATAAATTTTAAATCGGTCATATAAACCAATGTAGTTATTATATTTGACACATGACAATAAAGAAAGAAACAAATACTTAGTGTATTAGTCCTAACTCTCATCCAGCTAGTGAAATTCCCATAACAATAATATAGTAAAGCAAGCCTGATCAAAGCAATATCAAAATCATTACTTTACCAGAAAAATTGAATTATCATGAATTTTTTTTAATTGCTACAAAATATTAACCTCTGCCAGTTTAAAAAGCAGTATTAGGAAAAAGGGCCTAATTATAAAAGAGTTAATATTTTATTTTTTTTATATAATGGTGCTTAAAATCAAAAAAAAAAAGTTCTGCACAATAAATTTAAATTTATCAACTACATACATTCTATGGTAAAAAAAGACAGGATGCCACAAGTTCTAATACTCACAGTACTTTAAGAGATGAAGTATGATTGAAGGCTCCTTCAGCGATACTTGATATAAAATTATCATTTAATTCCAAATGCTGTAATTTTGATAAATGCTTCAATGTGTCTACTTCGATTTCATGTAATTCATTAAATGAAAGATTCCTGCAATTTAATTATCAAATTAACAAAAATATGAGATGTGTATTCATCTATCTGAATTAAACTGATTTCAATAAAGTTTTCTTAAATAGGCAATTTATATATAAAAGGTATATTTAAAATTATATATAAAAGGTATATTTAAAAGGTATATTTTGATGTAAAGGTAAGCAATAGCAAAACATTCTCATTCTAAACTAATTTGAATTTCTTTACACCTTAAACACCTGAAATAAGAAAAATATTTCTTGACAGTGACTTGAAATTAATGTGCTTATATTATTTTAATAATAATTAAATGGATATATTACATACAATATTAAACTTACAACTCTACTAAATGCATGCAAAATTCCCATCCTCCTTCCTCTTGATTCTCCTGATTCCTGTTGATTTTTCTGATTAAATTATGACTAAGACTAAGACGATGAAGTGACTCTAATCCGTATAACCAACCTTTAGATACTTCAGTTATCTTATTGTCATCTAGCTGCCTAAGAACAATAACAGTCATAATATAATAACAAAATATATTTTACAAAATATCACAATTTTATGCTTTCAAATTCATAAGATTCTCATTTAATAACACCAAAAATTAATTTAACAAATAAACCAAAATTATCTTCACACTTTAAATTTATAAAATGAACTGTTATGAAGAGATTTTTCTTTCAAACAATATAAATAAAATTAAAAAATTTAATCATTTTGGTTGTAGTTTGGTCTGGAATGTTGTTTTTATTTACGGCTCTAATCCTTACTAAACTTATTCATTACTTGGTAAAACAGTCACTATCTTTCTCTCTCTCTCTCTCTCTCTCACATGCATATATACAATAAAAACAGAAATAATGTTGAAATATTAAGTTCACAAACAATAAAACATTACTACAGCCAATAACAAAGAAAACATTTCAGTCCAAACAAGTTGTAAAAGAATGAAGCTAGCCTACATTAAGTAAAACAATCTGCTTATATTTTTTTTTAATAATATACAGGATATCCTACAAAGAAACTTTCAGGATATGTTCTGCTGGTGAAAATAATGAAGAATGTTCATATAAACACAGTCTGGAAATGCTTTGTTTTCAAATTACAGCTAGTGAAACACTTCACCCAGACTCCAGCTCTTCTAATATAAGAAGCACTACTGTAAGTTTTAGGACCCAAATTAAGTTGGTGGTTTATTATGTAATTTGAGCTGGGAAATAGGATAAAACAGGTCCTAGAACTGTAACTCCAGTAATTTTTAAGATATCTGATGTAAAACACAAAATTTGGTGTCAAAAAAATAGTTTTTTTAGGTTTGCAGTGTAATATCATTGTTAAATGACTAATAAATGTGAAAGATTTAGCAACAAAACTTGTAGAGAATTTAATTCTGAGGAAATTAATGTAAATACAGCTAATAAAAAGTAAATAAAAACTTTTAAAAATTGTCTTTTTATTGAAGCAAAACAGATGAAAAATAAGACAGAAAATCATATTATTCTGACCTAATGAACATTATTCGTAATATGGCAAAACAAAAAAATAAAATATATGAAATGATAAATGGTAACACAATAACAAACCTCAGAGTTATAGTAATTGTTTGAAATTCCCTCCTTCACAATGTAAACAGTACTCTACCCGATGTAACAAATTCTGGTGGCTTTCTGTATTGTCTAAGAATCATTTCATATAAATTCAATGGTATTTTAATGAGTAATTCTTAAGTATTAACTTTTTGTTGATGTACTATCTTTTTCATACGGCCAAATGAAATAATCTAGTGGTGTAAAGTCAGTTGATTATGGTAGCCAATCAATTGGTCCACCACATCAAATTCAGTTTAAGAAATTAGCATTGAAATGATTTCTAGCTACTAAAGAAATAGGTGGCATTTATTTACCAATAAATGCTTAATCACTGTGATCAATATTTTAAAAAAAATTATTATTTATGTGCATTTATTTAAAATTTGGTTAAATCAGTTGAATTTTTATTTATTCAAACATAGATAAATTGAAATACATTTTTTTCAATTTTAAAATAACAGTCCCTAAGAATCTAAATTGCTGGAGATGCCTTTAAAATAACAGTCTTTTAAAGTTTAAATCATGGAATTGTCTTACCTTTAATTTTTAAAATACGTTGACAGTATTTTTTGCTTGTACGATATTTGATCAGTTTCTCTAAACCAATAATAGTTACCCATCATTCCAGGATTCCATCTTCCTTGGTACCAATGCTCCATGATTAGAATATCCTCACGGAAACGTTCTCCTTGCTCATTGCTGACAGAGCCCAAATTTTCAGGAAAAAATCTAGGTGGAAGTGTAGGAAATGAATTTTTAATGACATCCTACATCCTAAATGTTTGTAGTTTTCTAACAGCTTACTAACAAAAAAAAACATATTTTCATTTTTTCTGTTGCCTAAAAAACTACCAACAACATTTTTGAAGGACTTCCATGCAGCTAGTTCACATTTGCCAAGTTAATCGTCAAAAGTTATAATCCTTAAGCAGTTTCTTGACTTGTGGGCCAATAAATATATCCTGCAGCTTACCATCACTCAATTTAGGAAAACTTATTCTTAAATGATTCAATTTTAGTCCATCTCTGTCTACTGCCTTTACAAAAATTTTCATGAGTCTGAGTTTTATGTGTAGTGGTGATATTATGATTTTATCACTTTCAATTTATAATAAATGCCTTACTTTTTTTTACCGGCCCCAAAGTTCTGCCACAATGGCCAGTTCTTTACTTGATAATGACTTTTTGTATTACGATTATCCCAAAGACAAAGAAAACAACAATATTTTGTAAACTCACCTTGTAAACCAAGAAGTAATGCAACTTTTAGATCACTGCAAACTTGCCACAGATGCTCTTTGTATTTTATTGCTTCTAATATTGATGCTATAGTTTCATACATTTCTTTCATGTCGACTGCATGAGCTAATGGAATGGATGGCTGTTTGTTACTACTATGCAATAAAACTGATTTCATACTAGCTTTAGAAGAGTCAATAAAAAGATGTCATTATTCAGGAATACTCTGAATTCATCAGGCCACTGACATCATTACAAACCCAGAATGAATTGTTCATAGAAAATAAGTTGAAAGAGTTTTACTTCATGCTCTAAACGAAGTAACTTTTATTTTTTCTGCTAAAAGATTCCACTGTTGCAGTTAGAATCTGAAAGTTCAGCTTGCTGCTTTGATAAGTTTAAATTGCGAACTAAATCATTAAGTTCATGTTGTTGAATTAAATGAGATTTCTCATCATATACAGGAAGAAATTCTTCAATATGCTCTACTTTATCTGCTTCATTTTTAGATTGTTTTAGCAATGTCAGGTTAGATGGTGGTACATGTACAGGTAATTACTCTCCATGTAGTACTGACTTTAGAGCTGAGAATACATCTGCATATTTTATGAACTTTCTACTTTTGAATAAAAATCCAAATATATTTGTCATACAAAAGTGTCAGTCAGTGAAGAGGTCCTAAGGCTCAAGCCAAACCATCGGTACAGCAAATGGCATGGTTTATCGTTTCCCCTTTAACCATTCAGTTAGTTACTGAGCACGATTAGCAAATAACATGAGGCACCCAGATTTTATCTTGATCCCAGAGCGCACAATCAAAATAAAATTTATAAACTGTTTTTATCAATTCAGAAATAGTCTTTCTTTGAGATTTAGGTGTAAATTTACTACAGACAACAAAAATTGTCTGGATGATTTGAACATCTGGTTTGATCTGCAAACTTCTGCAGAAGCCATTGTAGCAAATAAAAACGAGAAAAATCATTTTTGTATTATAAAGTAAATAATTTACTTTTGTAAATAAAATTGATGAAAATAAAGCAGAACACTAATACACTGTGTGAAACACAACACATAATATAAACAAATGAAGCTAAAGTGAATAAAATTTTAAGCTCTGAAGTAGGCAAAAGATGTCTGTATGATATACAGACATGTTTGTACATGTCTACTTCTCATGATATAGTGTACATATTAAGTATGTATGCATATCGTTTAAAAGTAAAAATACAGAAACTATTCTTAATTGTAACCAGTAGTTGATCAAAATCAGTTTATTATAAAAATTGTTCAGAAATTTACAATTTACATATAACCTGTACATGGTAACACAATTTCAATAGCGTATTTGAAATCAGCTCCCAAATTACAGTGAGAAAAGTTGTGTAACATGTTAGATACAAATTTTGTGTTAACTAGTGTTAGTTTTCAAGAAATGCAGGTATGCATCTCCTGTAAGGTTTTTATTGAAAACAAATGGCAAAGATTTAGAAATCAACTTGTCGACTGCAAAGCTTACCCTGGAGCAGACATTGATAGCAACCATAATTTAGTGATAATTCAATGTAGACTGGGGTTGAAAATCCTGAAGAAAAGGTGTCAGATGAATCGGTGGAATTTAGAAAAACTTGAGGAAGAGGAGGTAAAGAAGGTTTTTTAGGAGGACATCACAAGAGGTCTAAGTAAAACAGATAAGGTAGAAAATGTAGAAGAATGGGAGAATGTTAAAAAGGAAATTCTTAAATCAGCAGAAGCGAACTTAGGCGGAACAAAGAGAACTGGTAGAAAATCTTGAATTTTAGAGGATATATTGCAGCTGATGGATGAACGTAGAAAATATAAGAATGCTAGTGATGAAGAAAGTAAAAGGAACTATCGACAATTAAGAAATACTATAATCAGGAAGTGCAAACTAGCAAAAGAAGAGTGGATTAAAGAAAAGTGTTTAGAAGTGGGAAGAGAAATGAACATTGGTAAAATAGACTGAGCATACAGGAAAGTTAAGGAAAATTTTGGGGTACATAAATTAAAATCTAATAATGTGTTAAACAAAGATGGTACACCGATTTATAGTATGAAAGGAAAAGTCGATAGGTGGGTGGAATATACTGAAAAATACGGAGGAAATGAATTAGAAAATGGTGTTATAGAGGAAGAAGAGGAAGTTGAAGAGGATGAAAGGGGAAGTTCCAACAGACTTCAAAAAGAGTGTTATAGTCATGATACCAAAGAAAGCAGGAGCAGATAAATGTGAAGAATACAGAACAATTAGCTTAACTAGTCATGCATCAAAAATCTTAACTAGAATTCTGTACAGAAGAATTGAGATTAGAGTGGAAGAAGTGTTGGGATAAGACCAATTTGGTCTCAGAAAAAATATAGGGACAAGAAAGCAATTTTAGTGCTCAGATTAATAGTAGACGGAAGATTAAAGAAAAACAAATACATAACATACTTTGCATTTATAAACCTGGAAAAGGCATTCAATATGTAGAATGGAATAAAATGTTCAGAATTAAAAAAAAAATTAGGGTTCAAATACACAAATAGAAAAAGAATTGCTAACATTTACAGGAACCAAACAGCAACAGTAATAATTGAAGAACATAAGAAAGAAATTGTAATAAAAAAGGGAGTCTAACAAGTTTGTTCCATATCCCCGTTACTTTTTAATCTTTACATAGAACTAACAGTTAATGATGTTAAAGAACAATTGAGATTCGGAGTAACAGTACAAGGTGAAAAGATAAAGATGCTATGATTTGCTGATGATATAGTAATTCTAGCTGAAAGTAAAAAAGATTTATAAGAAACAATGAACGGCATGGATGAAGTCCTACACAAGAACTACCGCATGAAAATAAACAAGAACAAAACGAAAGTAATGAAATGTAGTACAAATAACAAAGATGGACCACTGAATGTAAAAATACGAAGAGAAAAGATTATGAAGGTATAAGAATTTTGTTATTTGGGATCTAAAATTACTAAAGATGGGTGAAGCAGGAGCTATATAAAATGCTGTATATCACAGGCGAAATGAGCCTTCAGCCAGAAATATAATTTGTTCATATCAAAAATTAATTTAAACATCAGGAAAAGATTTTTGAAAGTATATGTTTGGAGCGTAGTTTTATATGGAAATGAAACTTGGACGATTGGAGTACGTGAGAAGAAATTATTAGAAGCTTTTGAAATGTGGTGCTACGGGAGAATGTTATAAATCAGATGGGTGGATAAAGTGAAAAATGAAGAGGTGTTGCAGTAAATTGAAGAAAGAACCATTTGGAAAAATATAGTTAAAAGAAGAGACAGACTTATAGGTCACATGTTAAGGCATCCCGGAATAGTCGCTTTAATATTGGAGGGACAGGTAGAAGGAAAAAATTGTGCAGGCAGGCAACATTTGGAATATGTAAAACAAATTGTTAGGGATGTAGGGGGTATAACTGAAATGAAACAACTAGCACCAGACAGGGAATCTTAGAGAGCTGCATCAAACCAGTTAAATGACTGAAGACAAAAAAAAAGTAACAAACATTTCAATTCAGTTTTTTATCATTTCATTTTACCTGTGTAAATTATTGAATATGCACAGCTAAAATATTGTTTTATAAATTTTGTTTCTTTTAAAATTATTTTCAGTAATTGGCATTTTTGTTTTTAAAAAGAATGTTTATTAGGTACAGAAAGAATAATACGATTGATTATCTATCTATTTTTCGTCTGTTTTGCTTCAATAAAAAAACCAATTTTTAAACATTTTTATTGGCTGTATTTTCATTATTTTCCTCAAAATTAAATTTTCTACAAGTTTTGTTACCAAATCTTCCAGATTTATTAGTCATTTAACAAAGCTACTGTACTACAAACCTAAAAAAACCTTGTTTTATGACACCAAATTTTGTTTTTTACATAGAATATCTTAAAAATTACTAAAGTAACAGTGCTAGGACCTGTTTTATCCTATTTCCCAGCTCAAATTACATAAGAAACTACCAACTTTACTCCTTAATTCTGGCCCCAAAAATTATAGTGGGGCTTCTTTTTATTAGAAGAGCTGAAATCCAGGCATAATGTTTTGCTAGCCATAACTCAAAAACTAAGTGTTTCTAGACGTATGTTTAGATGAACTTTTTTCATTATTTTCACAAGCAGAACATGTCCTGAAAGTTTCTCGTATGACACCTGTATAAAACAAAAAAAAATTTTCCCACAGCTCTAATATAATCTTATTATCTAAATAATAAATTTTAGAGATTTACGATACTGTTTTAAAAAATACTACATGAAAAATGCATTATTATTTTTTTTTTACACATGATGGCAGAATTTGAATATTAATTCCCACTTATATAATTTTATAAATTTATTTAAAAAATGAAATATTATACCATTTATTAAAGAAAAAATGTAGTCAAATAAAAATTGTTATAATAAAATACTTCAGCACATTGTTCAAACACATTGATACATGACCAATGTCTTACATCTCAGGTCAAATCAATCTCAAATCAATTACAAAGTACCCATTATAAATCATCATGATGAAGCATTATCATAATAAAAAATATATTTTTAAAAGCAACTAACATAAAAAAAAATAAGTTGAACAAACATTTTTTAATAAATTTCTTCTTCATTAACTAGCATTTATGGTTATATGGTCATTAGCCATTACAATGTCAACAGGATATAAGGAAACTGCAGCCATCAATAATTAGTTTTGGCAGGTTATAGTAATTAATTTATAAAATTTGACTTCTGTCAAAGGAATTTTATCTTAAGTTCAAATCCTTCAAGTTTAGGAGGCTACTCCCAGGGACAAGAACAATCAATTCAACTGGGAACAACTAAATATATAATTATTAACTATATTAAAACAGAAACCTCAAAGCAACTGTAACTGGGTCTGTAATTGCTAGGGTTAATAAATAATCTCTTATAACAGGTGTTAACATTTTTTAGCTGTGTCTCACTCTTTCTCTCTCTATGAGTGATACTACGAAATACCATCAAAACAAACATAAGACAAAAAGTAAGGTGAATAAATAAATGATTGATACATATGCAAAATTCATCTCAACAAAAGTAATTTGAAACTAGGATAATAACTTACAATGTCAGCAAATTGTTTAGCCCCCAGAATGCACCATCCTGAAGCAAACTAATATTATTGTATCGTATTTTTAAAACAGTCAAACTCTTAAGTCCTGTGAAAGCTAAACCTATAATTACAGTCAAATGGTTACGACTTAATTCTCTGAAACAAAAACATTACAATGAAAAATTTTCCATTGGTGAAGATTAGCAGAGATGAATAACTAACATTTTTAAATTTAGATTTCTTCTTTCTTTTATTTTTGTTTTTCTTGTTCTTCTTATATTGTACATAAATAGATTTAAAGAAGAAATATACTCTACACAAAAGTAATAACAGAGAAAAACAAATTAAGAAAAATTTAATTTGACTTATTCATGGACTTACCATTTCATTGGTTTATTTTTGTTAATCTGCACTTTTTTTGTAAATTTAAATTAAAAAATGTATTAATAAAGTGTTTTTAATTCTTAAATTAATATTATTTGAATCTTTTTCTTTTGTACTATGTGTATTTTTTCAAGTGTATATGTAAAAACACAATTAAATTACCAGACATAAAGACAGCAAATGCTATATTCAGTGTTTATAAAAGTCAAACTGCATAATAATATACAATTCACTGTTTTATTATTATTTTTGAACTATCTTTAATAAATAAAACTGCACAAATAGAATGTCAGCAAAATGAATCACTGATTTTTGAATAACATAAAGATATTTCAGACCATTTACAACTGAAGAGATAAAAAACTAAAGAATAGAAATTGGTAAAAAAAAGGGGGGATTTGCACAATCATTACTGTATCTTCATAACTGCTTAAGCTAGAACCATGAAATTTTGTAGAAATACTCCTTATAAGTTATAGATAACAAAAAAAACAGGCAATTTTGTTAATTCAAAATGGCAAAACCCAGACTTCTGGAAAATTCTAATTCCTTAACTGTTGGAGACATTAAATTGGAACTCTTTTTAATTGATTACCAGGCCAGAAACTAAATTTTTGATATCAAAAGTAAATTCTGTAAATTTCATAACATTATAAGTTTTAAATAAAATACCCACTGAAAGTGTCTTTTCTTGTCTACTGTATTCTCCTAATCTGATATACTTTCAGTCTACTAGGTAGGTTTGTACATATTTATTTTAACCAATATAATTTTATATTAGTCTGATACAATTTATGGCATTTTATAAACGATATAGAATTATAAACACAATAAATATTAGTCAACATTGCTTTGCTGCATGACTACTAGCTGTCATGCATCAGTGAAAGAACAATTACATGAGCCAAAAGAGGTAAGGCAAAGTGAAATACAATGTAATCTCTTTTGATTTTTATGTAACTACAGTAAAAAAAACAAAAAAAAAAACAGACTCACATTTTAATGGTTGATGAACTAGAGATTTTATTAGATTATAATCTTTACACTAAGGAGCTGTGAGAACACTGAAGACCAAGAAAGGCTAATTTCAGCACAAAAAGGAGCAAGACAAGAATGCAGTCTATCTGTACAGTTTCTCAACTTGTTTGTCTAGTAAAGAATTTCAAGAAAAAATTTGGGTAGAGTAAAAATGAAATAAAATATTAATATCAGCTAGTAATATTTAAAAAGGAGTAAATATATTTAAGAGTAGGTATATACTGATGGTATGAATGATTATTGCTAAATAAAAATTAAATATAAACATAAGTAAAGGTAAAACAAATGTAATGAAATGTGACAAAAAGGAAGTTAGTTAATAAGACATGAAACATTAAGATAGAGGATAAAATACACCAAAGTAAAAAATATTTACTGAAACCAGTTTTATTTTAATATTTAGTGAAATCACACTTTTAAAACAATGTAAAGAAGCTATCAAAATAAAGTTAACAGAAGAAAGAAGTACTTTGATTCAGAAATTATCAAACAAAGATTTAAGAACTGAAAAGAGATTTTTAAAATATTTTTATGCAGTATAGTGTTTTATGGCAATGAAAAATGAGAGTAGAAAACCCAAAAAGATAAAAGACAGAAGTGGCTTTTGAAATGCGGTGTTACAGTAAAAATTCAATTTTAAAATATAAATGTCCTTATTAAGTTAAAAATATAAAGGTTTCCGATGAATCCAATAAGAAAAAAACCTTGTGAGAATTTTATTAAAAAAAAAAAAAAAACTAGATAGCTGGAAGAAATCAAGAATCTAAGGCATCCTCAATTGACAAATTTGTTTCTGCAAGGTAAAACTGTTACAAGACTAACACAGTAAGTAAATACAGTGAAATTAAAAGGAATGGAGAAATACACCAAATTAATGGTGAAAAAACTTGTGTACAGTGGTTTATCAGACTACATAAATCAAAAGACTTCATTATTCACAACAAAAACAAAATGACCAAATATCATTTCTAAAGTTCACAAAGTACTTACAAAATTTTAAGATTAGTAACATTAGTAAAAGTATCTTTATTTAAAGCTGTCAAATTATTTCTATTTAATTTCAAATCATTTAATGATACTAGTCCGTTCAAACTTCCATTTTCTATTTTTGCTATATTGTTATTATTAAGATTTCTGAAAAATAAAAAACAAAACAAATTAATAAGAAAATGTTCATAAAATAATAAGCAAACACTTTTGAATGGATTCATTGTACATTTCATAATATACAGGAAAATAAAAAAAAAAATTCTGAACAAACATTTTAATGTTTAATAAAATAATGCATACCCTTTTATAATAAAATAAGATATACATTAATCTCCCACTAGTCTCAGTGAAACAATACGGGTATGTTCTATGAATTGCACTTATGTTGACATAATATTAGGTTTTCAGCTTTTATCCAATTTTTCTATTTTCTGTTGAAACATTATTGTGAGTCTGTATAAATCCTGTTTAATACAGTGAACATCCTGAAATAAATCTTTATGCATAGAACTAACAATATATAATGAACTTTCTGATGTAAGGAAATGATTCTTTGGTGTTCCCTGATGGGAATTTAAACTGATCTTGATTACCCAGTTTGTCAGCTCTTTTTATGATGTTACATAAAAATAATACTTTTTTTAACAATTAATCCGATACCTTGGGCAAACTGAAATGCAATAATATGGGTTTGTTACGGTTGCTATAGACAGGTTTATAACAAGTTTTTTGTCATTTTAACTCTTTGGTGGTAGGAATTTAATAGCTTTACTTTTCTAATACTGTAACTATAGTTTTTAGAAGCTGTAGGGTGGTTTCATTGGTGTGGAAGTACATTCTTCTATACAGGTGTATCACAAAGTTCTCCTGGGATTTTCATAACCATTCTACTTGTGAAAATAATGGAAAAAGTTCATATAAACTAAAAAGCTTCGTTTGCAAGTTACAGCTAGTGAAAGATTTTGCTTGGATTTCAGCTACCCTGGAAAAATGAAGTAGTACTGAAATTTTTAGGATGTTAAGGGGCAGAATTGGTAATTTCTTATGGTTTTTACTTGAAAATTGAATAAAAAGGTCCCAGGACCGTATCTGCAGTGGTTTTTGAGATATCTGAGTGAAAACCAATATATTGAGGTAAAAACACCCTGCCTTTTATGTCTGACATACAATAACATTGTTAAATGGGTAATAAACATACAAAACTTTTAAAACAACACTAGTAGAGAATTTAATTATGAACAAAATGGTGTAAGATAGTTGAATAAAACAAAGAAAAGTTAGAAAAATTCAAATTTCCAACAACACTATTGTTGGTAAGTTGAACCTTTATTGTTTTTATAGTTTATATAAAATACCATCAGTGGTATGCTAAGAAAATTTAAATTCAAATTTTGTTTAGAAACAGTACATTATTATATTTGTCAGAAAATTAATGTCCCAGAGTTTATTATCAATTGTAGCAGTCCAGTCACCTTGCCACTTTGCTCAAAGAGTGTGTTTTACACAATTAATAAAATCGCATGTAGTAACATGAGTGGTGAAGGATGTTTGACTACATGCGTCTTTAGCAGCGGAATCTGCACTTCATTGCCTACAATTCCCACATGGCTAGGGATCCAACAGAAAATCACTTGTGTTGCGATGCTTCAACTCAGTGATTGCATTATAGATTTTTGTGACAAAGGATGTCTAAAGTACAAATCTTCTAAAGCTTGGAGTACACTATATGAGTCGCTGCAGATAAGGATATGACGGTATTTTGGGTTAATGATATTCAAAGCGTTATTGATAGCGTACAGTTCAGCAGTAAATACACTTGTAATATTAGGTAGACCAAACATATAGGTTCTGCTATTAACAAATGCGTATCCAATGTTATCATTCTGTTTCAATCCACCTGCGTATACAATTGTGTCTGGATATATCTTGGAGACAATATGGTGAAACATTTGCTGAAAGACGATAGGTGGTGTTGATTCTTCATTGTATATGGTAAGGTCAAAAATAAAATTTATAAGGTTGATTCTCCACGAAGGATATGTTGGAAAAACAGAAGGTAAGTCAACATTTAAAAGGTGTAGTAAACGCTGGGCATGAACACCCATAGGTGCAGTATAGAGTGGATGGTCTTTATAACTTTGATTAAGATTCGTAAGGAAGCATTAAAAGCCAGGTGATTTGGCTGCCCTCTAAGACAGGCAAAGTAAAATGCTAGAAGTTGGTCACATTTATCCCTAAGTGATGGTTCATCACACTCAAAAAGTATGCAAGTAACAGGGACCTTTAGCAAGACGACGAGAAGCATGAGGTACAGTATTTAATATCTTCAGCGCTGTTGTTGATGCGCTGAAGAGTAGGCGACACAACCATAATCTAAACAGGAACGAACTAAGGAATAATAAAATCGCAACATACATGACCAATTGGCTCCCCAACTGGTGTTCCTAAAGTCTTGCAGCATATCAAGAAGTTTGGAACATTTTGTTTTTAATTGTTTGATGTGTATGAACCATGTAAAATAGCTGTCAAAAAATAAACCTAAAAACTTATCAGGAGAGATAGAAATTAACTCTGTTAGAAAGATTTATGGTATAAAAGGGTCTCACAGGCGAGAAAAGACTACACCTTTTTGTTTTCTCAGGTGAAAGGTGAAGCCAGTAACCTTGGACCAAGCTTCAAGGTGAGATATAATGTTCTGTAGTAGTCTCTCCGCTGTGGCAGTTGAATGAGACACAATATAAATAACAGATAAAGAACATGAAACAGGTAGCTGTACACATTCAGCAATACTGTTGGTGGCTATAGCAAACAAGGTGGCACTTAATAAACCTCCTTGAGGCATTCATTCTCCAAGGTGATGTTACCCAATAAAGTCTCCAACACAAACATGGAAAGTTCGGTCATTTAAAAAACCCCTAATAAATGCAAGCATATTGCCCTTGACTTCCCATTCTTTAAGAGTGTTTAGAATACCACATTGCCAGGCCATGTTATACGCCTTGCTGATATCAAACAAGATAGCAATGAGGCGCTGGCAGAGTAGGGAAGCGTTTTGAATAGCTGCTTCCAGTGACACTAAATGGTCAATGGAAGGTCTTTCTTGGCAGAAACCACACTGTTGTGGAGATAAAAGGCCATGGCTCTCTATGTATCATGTAAGCCTGTGGTTCACCATTCTCTTCATCACTTTGCATAAAACACTTGTCAAGGAGGTAGGGTGGTAACTTGAGGGGCATGCTTTGCCTTCATCAGATTTAAGTAGTGGTACGACAATAGCTTCTGATCAGACTGGCGGGAAGACTTGTGCGGTGAATAATCCATTATAAATATACAGTAGGTGTCATAGCATCGAATTGGGAAGGTGCGAGAGCAAACTGAGACGAATGTGTCAGGTCCACAGGGGAGGTGTCACTTGAGTTTTCAAGTGTGTGTGACAACTCATTAATGTAAATGCAGCATTTACTTCACCAACCGAATCACCAACATTTAACGATAACACTTCCATCTTTATCTTGTACCTCTGAAATTTGTTAGTGTATGATGAAGTGAGAGATACCAGGCAGAAAGAATCTGCTAAGGTAGTTGCCACTGCAAAAGATAATGAAAGTTCTCCTTCATAAATGAGCCTGAGAATGGACTGCTTCAGTAATCTGCAAATTGCATAAAGCTTCTTCCACACAGTAGATGTAGGAGTAGTACGTGAAATGGTGTTTACATATTTCATCTATGACTTCTTCTTAGTATCCAAGACTACCCAACGGCATACCATTCTAACCTTTCGATAAAAATTAAAATGTTTATTTGTAGGCCTGCGGTTAAATCTGTGCAGTGCCTGCCGTGGTTTCCTAATAACATTTTGGCAGTCATCAATCCACTAAGAAATGGATGGATGTCTAGGGTTTCCAGATGTTTGTGGGATATATCTATTAACATTCTCAAGTATCAGGGATGTAAAAGAGGTAAGTTGCTGCACCATCGTCAGTCATACTGAGTTGGGAAGGCTTGATGGTAATCATTCCAATCAGCTTTTGCAACAATCCATTTCCGTGGCCTATTGTTCACCTCGTGGTCAACTCCAAAAGCAATAATAATTAGCCTGTGGTCAATGCTGTAAAAGTTGTCACAAACAAACTAATTAAGACAAGGGAGTAAACTCAGTGAGCATAAGGAGAGGTTAATGTTGGACAGTATATGAAATGATAAGGATATGAATGTGTATGATCCATCATTCAGTAGGCAGAGATCTAAGTCTTGTCTCACTCAGTTTCTCATACTTCCTCAAGAGGAACAGAAAGATGAGCCCACATGAAATTCAGTGGACATTAAAGTCTCCAGAATCTGTGTGAGGAAATTTGATGTGCCTAGAGCGTTGAACTAAGAGTTCAGTGAGAGGCAGAAACTGCAGATATGCAATTTAAAGGGGAGAGAGATTTTTACAGCAACAACAAAAATGAGGGTAGCTAGTGATATCCTTGTAGCAGACACCTCATTCAACATGAAAATATCAACTCCATCACTCCTCTACTGTCTACAAGACAGTCGTATCTCCTACAGAAATAGCCAGCGAGTGTTACTGCATTTTGTTGTAGTAGATGCATTTCTTGGAAGCACATTATTAACGGTTCATGTGCGCGCATCAATACTCTAACATCTTCAATATGGGACCAAAGAGCTCTAATGTTCCTCTGAATAATGCTCATAAATAGTTATAGATACAGAAATACAGATAAATATATCAAAAAAATTAGTTGTAGGCGATACGGTTTTTCTTTTTTGATTTTAAAAAACTGATGCCCTGGGATCAGGCGGTTTCTCAATCATATCCTCCAGTACACGAGGTGATGTAAGGGAAGATTTTGAAAAATGGCAAGTAGCAGACAACATCCTGGAGGGGGTGGTTGTGTGGCCTCCCTTAATAAGGAGTTTATTTGGTGGCTTACTGCCAGTGGAATTTACTCCTGCCTGTACAGGTAAAATTTTTGGGACAGGAACTTTAAGAGGGATTCTGCTAGTGTTAGTTTCACTAGCTGCAACTACCAACTTCTTATTCATCTTCGTTAGCTCAAAAATAGTTGCAGTAAGTGAAGCAACCTAATCAGATATCTGAACAAGCTTTTTCAGCTCATTCCAGGATCCATGCTGTTGGTTACCTGTATTTGCAGGGGCTTTAACTGATGTAGCGATGGCAAAAGAAACATCTGGTTTAACCAGGTTATGAGAATTTTTTATCTTTTTATATTCTCTTCATTCAGCTGGGGAAGAAAATTTCTGCTGTGTACAGATTTTGAGAACTGCCTTCTCTTCTTTAAAAGTTGAGCAATCTTTGAAGCAAGCTGAATGTGATCTACTGCAGTTCGCACACTTTTCATCTTCTTGGCAGTTAGTGTCATTGTAACCTTCCTTAGCACATCGTACACATATCTCAGTTTTCAGGCAAGATGTTGTGTGGCCATATGCTTGACATTTGAAACATCGCTGTGGGTTAGGAATGAAAGGTTGTACTCGAACTGACAGGTAACTAACTTTTATTTTTTTTAGTGATACTGGAAGGCTGAAAGTCAATATATGAGAAGGTGTTGGTTCTTCCACTCTGCTCTGCAGTTTCATTATTCGCTTAACATCAACAACTTCTTGGGGATGAAGCTCATCAGTATTTTCCATAATATTCATATCCAGAAGGTCAAAAAATTACCACCTTGGATTGTATTCAATGTTTTGTGGCACACCTCGCTTATGTTTATACCACCCATATTAGTAAGTGGTAAAAGAGATCAACTGCTCATCATTATATGTTTCAATTAGAATCAATGTATCTTGCAATTTCCTGATGTTCTTCGAGGAATTGCTTGAACCCATTATGACTTTATTAATCAGGAAAAGCGAGACCTTATGAAGGGAGCCACTTTCCTGTTTATTTTGAAGAACAACAAATCTGATGTTCTTGTATTGGAAACTTGATTTGTCACCATTTAAATTGACACTTTGTTCAGAACTATCCTCATCAGATAATATTGAGCGAGGCCTTTTCAAAAGACTAAAGTTGGTGGTTTTTCAGATGGACCACCAACCACCATATGAGTTTTTTGAGGACTTGTAATTTTGATCCCACAAGTACCAGATATAACAGACCACTCCAGCAGAGCGCACAAGTACTGGAGCTAGAGTTAAATACTTCTGGGTTTGCCCAGCTGCTCAGACGACATTGTCAGAGACTTAGAGCAATTCACCCATTGCCATGACAGTTTCCACCACGAGTTACGGTTGTGTTTTGTAAGATGTCGTAACACCACCGAGTGCAAATTAAGAAGAAATAGTGTAGGATGTTGTTGTGTAAAGGTATATGTTGTAATGTGTGTAGTGTTCTTGGTGTAATGTATGGTTCAGCAGCTCTGTGTGTAGTGGAAGAAAAGCTGCAGAGGCTAGGGACATGGGGTCACCAACTCACAAAGTCTTAAAGAGTAAGCCTCCTTATTGGGGGAAAAATTGTGTTGTTGATGGTGAAGGTTTACTGTAAATTTTAGTTTGAACGAGAACGGTATGCCATTGAAGTAATGCTGTACTTATTTACAACAGAGGAATATGAAATACATTAACTGAATTGCAGAATTCCAGATCCCAAAACAATTAGCTCAACTTTTTGTAATCTTCGGGAGATAGGTTCACTACCTAATACTAGTACAAGCTAGGAACAAACAATCTTGTTCCACCACAACGATGTTATTAATGAAATTATTATCGATTCAATTCAGTGCAGTCTAGGCATCAGTACACATCTTTCTAAGGGGACTGTGTTTCTTTCGCATTTGATGGTTTGGAGAACACTTAAAAAAAAGAAGTTTGATACTATCATAAACAGCCAGTTCAACATCTACACCAGGAGACAGTTTGCTTCACTTAGAGTTCTGGTTCTGGTGGAATACAAACTGACAACTCTAAAAGTATGTTTTGTTTACTGATGAGCCAAATTTCACTCAAGATGGCATCAACAACTTATGCAATGAACATACATGGGCAGAAGTAAATCTTCATGAGATGTTGGAGGGCAATTTTCAACACTGATTTAGTGTCAATGTATGGTGTGGCCTTCACAGTCAGCTGTTTTAACTGTTTATATTATCTGGCCGCTTTTATGCTCAGTTCTACTTACACTTTCTTCAAGAAGAATTGCTGCAGCTCCTTGAAAATGTTCCTCTAGCGGTGAGACACAAAGTATACTTCCAGCATGGTGGCACGCCTTCCTACTTCTCTTGTGCAGTTTCCATTCAGGATAGTTGAATGGATAGCTTTCAGTAGCCACAACTCACAAACGAAGCATTTTAGGACATTGTTTACATGAACTTTTTCCATTATTTTCATGAGTAGAATAAGTTATGAACTACCGGCAGAACTTCATGAAAAACCTGTTTGTTACAGTAATTTGTCTGTTTACTGTTTGCTAATCCTATGAAATGTTGCAGTAACAATTAGACAAATCAAAGACGTGAATTATTTGTACATTTAATATACTTAAGTATCCATGCACTGGCTGCACTTCTGCTTAACATATAAGATGCATCTGTCGTAATAAGATTGAAAAAAGCTTTAATTTGCATGTGCAAAAAGTAGGAAGACTGTTTTTTAAGAAAATATTTAAAAAAATAGAATTTAGACTATACGAGGTATGATCAAAAAATACGGTGAATAATTTTTTATTAAAAAAAGTAATAAGGTTACATAGAATTTGATTTAATCTCCTTCAAAGTACTGTCCTTGGCTAGCAATGCACTTATCACAACGTTGACTCCATGACTGGAGGCATTTCTGGAAGGCGTCTTTCGGAAGGGCTTTCAGCTGCTCGGTCGTGGTCCTCTCAATGTCAGCAATGGTGTCAAAACGTTTTCCTTTAAGCACAGTTTTAATTTTTGGGAAGTGCCAAAAGTCGCATGGTGCTAAATCCGGTGAGTATGGCGGATGTGGACAGACAGGAACACTTTTTTCGGCCAAAAACTTGCGAATGAGAAGCGAGGTGTGACACGGCGCGTTGTCGTGGTGAAGAAGGAAGCCATTGGTCCATTTTTCTGGTCGCTTTCTTCATATGTCGTTTCGCTTTGAGCGGATCCGTACGAGATGTCAAGGTCTTCCGATAGCTCTTGAATAGTCATTCGCCTGTTTGAATGAACCATTGTTTCCACTTTTTGCACATTTTCAACTGTTTTTGAGGTTACTGGACGTCCCGCACGCTGCTCATCTTCAAAAGACTCATTTCTGTTTTTAAATCGGTCATACCACTTGTACATAGTCTTCAAAGTTACCACATTATCACCGTACATTTCATGAGCTTCTTGGCACTCTTTTGCAACTTAAAACAAAACTTATGTTAATGTGTTGTTCAAAATCCATGTTGCCGCGACAGACACGATAAACACAACCTCACTCTAGCGGGTCTGGCAAGCTCGAACGTGTCACAACTTGTCCCTGCCTGTCTCAGTTGATCCAATATTGGACAAATTACAGCATATGGATGTAGCGTCGGCAGTTGCCGCTATATAAAAATTCATTCACCGTATTTGTTGATCAGACCTCGTAAAACAGATAGTACAGTCTTTCCTGGTGGATCCTACACATTATTCTTATAATAATGTATCTTACTAATAATAACAATATTCACAAATTTAAAAATATTGCCTTAAATTAAAAAAAAAACCCAAAAAATATGATATAAGGTAAAAAGTAAAGGCAAACAAATTTATGAAAATGTCTGCAACAAATTTTTAACTTATTACCAATGTCCTTGCATTAAGATTAAGCATCGCCTTCCCTCCTTTATATTAAAAGAAAATTATTTTAAATTCTATAATCTTATTAAAAATTAGTTACAAAAAATTTAACAGGCTGTAAAAAATATAAAATATACAGAACAGAGATTGTCAATAATATAAATAATATGTTATAAAAGGGCATAAATAAATATTATATTTACTATTCTATATATATTTATATATAATATTGTATTTTATATTTATTTTTCACAAATATACAGATATATAATATGGGCTAATGTGTGGGCAAATACTTACAATATTTCTAGGTTTGTACTGTTTGGAAACATTCCTCTCCTGATTTCTAGCAAGTGGTTACTGCTCATATCAAAACTTTTCAGAAAAGGAAGTCTTTCAAATACCTTATAATTCAATTCACCAATTTTATTATGAGATCTAAGAACAAAAATTTGGGAACACATTACAACACGAAAAATTGATACTTGTAAAATTATGCTTCAAACTGGTTTCTTATAACTAGGCAATGTTCACTCTTCATCCAACATTTAATTAATATTATTTTTTTCATTTTATGAACTCTGATATGTACAAAATAATGGTGTAAATATACATAGAAAAATGAGTAAATAAAGTTTCATTTCTTATTATATTTGAAACAGCATGAAATGTATGTGTTCACAGATGACGATCTCAACACTATTCAGCTTTCTTTCCACTTTAATTTTTTTATATACTTACACAGAATAGTTCAAATCCAAGTAATTACATACAGAGAAATCTGCCAAGATGATGAACATGTTTCGCAGTTCTGGTTTTTTGAAGAAGTGTTTACCTTTGAGAATACAATATATACACAAAGTGAATCTTACTTTTACGAAGTTATTCTTAAATAAAAAAAAAAAAAAAAAAAAAAAACGCTGACAACACAGTTTTAGGACTTTCCATCTAAAGCTGCTTTCTGGTAAAGTCATACAACTGTGACTTGTTTCTGATGCAAGGTTTATACACAACTTAATTTAAAATATTTAAATATTATAATATTTTTTCATTTATTTAATTCAAGATTCTAACTAAAGCAAGCACACTTACTGTATTTAATTTGCATTGTGTGCCAGTACTAGTGGCGATGATCGGCACTAACTAAAATAATGTCAATTTTACAACTTGCATAGAACGAATTTTGCTTGTACGTTCAGCAGACAGGTACAGCTACATGACTTAATGCACCAGGTACCAAGTCAACCGGGTGATTGAGTTTGAGACCCAGCCAGACGAGTAGCTTTTTTACACTTTAAATATTATTCATTTATTTAATTCTACTGCTCGCCTGTGATGTCACAACATAGCAGACCACTATAACAGCTGTATGTCAGTGCTACACTAGATCTCCTTGTGGTAAAAAGGGGTACTATTGATGCAATATGCCTACTTAGCCACTAGTTACATCATTTTTTGGAGTGGGAGTGTAATTTTGTAAATAAAAATATTTTGCATGTATTGTTATTTTTTAATTGTTAACAAATAAGCCCAAGAAAATTATGACCTTAATTAGGCGAAATCTCCAGATACTAGAGTAACCTTGTTCTACAGCCTCACCCCCTTGACCATTTAAGTTGAAAATTTAATGGCATCAGTGCATTATATACAGAAGTAGTCTGACCAAGTTTGGTCAAAATTGGTCCAGTAGTTCTGGAGATTCTGTACCTTAGACAGAAGGTGATTTACAGGGCAACACTGAACACACATATGTACATGAACATCCAGACAATTTCCATCCACTATTTTTGGTTCCTTAGGTGTCAAAATATCAAGATCCAGTGAAAAGCACATATGCCCAAATCGGACTGATTACAATACTTTCCTTACTAGAGCTATAACGCTAGACGGGAAAGTAAAATTAACCATTGATTAAGATGTTTACTTTAAATCAGTATTAATAGTTATTTATAAATACTATATCAGAAAAAAATTATCATACAGAAAGCAGGAAAAAACCTGTTATAGTTTTGATATCATTTTTTTGACCAAAAATCAATTAATTATCTTAATATTTAACTGGGATTATGAAAAAAAAAAGTTAAAAATTTATACTTGGCAGTAATATTAAAATTGATGCAAATAAATGTAAAAACAAAAAAATCTAGGGCCGTAATACAAGGACTGGATTTTTGGCCACCTACAGATATGAAGAACTTCAATGATTAAGGAAATGTATTTACACCATCTTTAGAGGTGGTGATGTAGCAGCCAGGGTCGAAGTGATTGCACGTGTAACAGAGACCCTTCCGGTGCCCACAAGCCTCCTGTGATGGCAAGCATGTAGTTAAGGTGCCCATGTGTTGGTGCATGGGAGAACTGAAAATGCCAGTGTGTAGGAGTCAGCGCAGAGATTGCACATCTGCTCTCTGTGAGGACATATGGTGGTTCCACTGGAGTACTGGACCGGACCTCCATGGTTGGTAGCCCTGGAGTGGGGTGACCCTGGCGGTTAGCTTTGCTACAGAAGGGACAGAAAATCATGGAAGTTGAACATTCTCCAAATGTGACAGAGGGATAACGTAAACAGCCTCATTTAGAACCACCCCTTTTGCTTGAAGCAAAACAGAGGAAGAGTTTCGAGACTGCAAGGTTAGAGAAAGCAACATACAGTATCCAGAGAGCTTTGTAAAGGAGTAGTATTTGTAAACCAAAATATTTGGTTATCAGTAGAGAGGATAGCAATTTTTTGAGGATAAGCCCTTTCCTTATCGCTTAAGAGACAAATAATTGTGCTGAAGGCCCAGTAAAGGATATCTGTAAGACCTACAACAAACTCAATGTAGAGACAGTTTATGAAAACCAGTCACAGAAGATCCTTGGGCTGAAGAAGATAGGTGAGTTTGCTGCACAATTGATCCTCACAGCACCCTCAATACTTCAAAGGGTTTTGTGTTTTGTCAGTATCTATTCAATTGCATGAAGCAGGAAATTGAAGAAGAGTTGACAACTAAAGGAATTACTGAATGCCGAAGGCTGAACACGAGAAGGAACAGCAAAGTCCTTCCATCTGCCTCTCATGTCTTAACTTATAACAAACCAACCTTGCTGGAGAAAATGCATGCAGGGATACAGAGATTGGATGTGTGAACTTTTGTACTGCAACCAATGAGATGTTTCAGGTGTCAACATTTTGCCGCACCGCTGCTCGGTGCAAAAAGCCACAAATATGCATATGTGGTGAGGAAATTCATGATACAAGAACCATGCAAATATCCTCCTACTTGTGTAAACTGCAAAAAGCCGCATTCCTGTAGATCAAGAAACTGCCCTGCTTACAAAGATGAGGTGGCTGTGCAGGAAGTCAAAACCTGCAGAAGGTCAGCTACTTTGAAGCAAAGAAGATTGTAAGCACGCAAGCCTAGAGCAATAATAACTTATGCTCAGGCTGCAGCTGCAGTTCCTGCTCCAACTGCTGTTGATACAGACCAGCTTCTCAGCAAACTTGCACCCACATTGGCCACTATGACTGAGAGAATAACTGACAATAGAATGAAGTCTCTCACTTATAAGGAATTTATAAAGCCTGTGATAATGATACATCCTCCAGAGCATAAACCGGTAATGAGCAAAAGTACATCAGACCAGACACAAACAGCTGCTAAACCAGAGGTTCCACTAAGTCTGCACAACATTATGGATGACAGTGTGAGAAAGGTGGTTGCTTTGGAGTCTTCTATGGAAGCTCCTAAGCCTCCAAAAACTGAAGTGGTTTCAAAATCATACAGGAGGGGGCCTGTTTCCCCCTGCCAGAGGCAGTTACTGGTGCAGCTTCTGTACGGGGTCTTGCAGGTTCCCACCTCACAATCGGCACCTAAACCAAGCGCCGATCCATGTCTGTCGTTGTCTGTGGCTTTGATGGCCTCTGATTTTAGAGGCCAGGAGCTGCACAGATGATGACATACTTACTGAACACGAGGCTGTTCGGAGAATGGAACAGAAGAGGAGAAAAGGATGGCCTTAAGTCAAACCTAGAGTTTAACTAATTAAAAATCATCAAGTCGATTCTTCAATGGAACATCAATTGATGTTTGTCAAACATCCATGAGCTTCAATGCTTGGTACAAGATGTAGAACCAATCTGTATATGTTTGCAAGAAACACATTTTTGCCAAAATGAAAATTTCCAAATAATATGATACAATACATTTTGGTGAGATCAACCGCCAAATATGAGTTAGAGGTGGAGTAGCTATATTAACATTGACTAGAGCTACCAACAAAGCGGTTAAAATAAACAAATCTGCAAGCAGTCGCAATAAGAAAGAAGCGTCGACTGTAGATTACTATCTTGCTTACTTGCCAATTTTGATTGGAGAAGGATGACATAGCACAATTAACCGCTCAGCTTACCCCGACTTTACTGATAGTGGGTGACTTTAATGCACATAATTTTCTTTGGGGGTCGGATCGAGTAGATCCCCATAGAAGAGAATTGGAAAAGTTCCTGGAGAATTCTGATTCCGTTATCTTAAATGACGGTTAAGGAACATTTTTCAATGCCAGAGGTGGATCGACGTCCTGTATAGATCTAGTACTTATAAGTGGATTGATAGCACCAAGGTACACCTGCCATGTTTGAGGATCTACATGGAAGCAATCATTTTCTGGTGCAAATTGTAACTGACATTACAAGAAAAAAAATGCATCCCATTTTCAAAAGATGGCTGTTTGATAATGCAGACTGGACACGCTTCACGGCTAGGACGATACTCCCTGATACAACTGGAGTTATCGAAACCGATGTCAACGCTATAACTAATACCATATGTGACTTGACATCAAGATATATTCCCAAAACATTGGAAAACTCAAGAAGCAACCCGTTCCGTGGTGAAATGATGAAATAAGTGAAGTTATTAAAAGAAAGTAAAAAAAAAAAACATGTAACGCTTTTATGAAACGTTCAATATTAGAAAACCTAATTGCCTTTAAAAATACAGGGTGTATACAAAAAAAAAGCATATGATAGATGCTAAAAAACTATCCTGGCAGCAATACGTGTCATCCATTGACAGAAATACAACTGCATCAGATGTTTGGATGAAAGCAAGGGCTGTTTGTGGGCGTTTAAACATTACTTCGATAACTTGCCTTCAATATGAAGATGAAATTAGAGATACTACAAATGAAATTGCAGAGTTACTAGCTAATCGTTTCGAAGAAGCAAGCATAACGGCAAACTATGATAAATATTTCAGAACAAAAAAACAGAACTTGAGGTTCTGCTAAATAATACAACTGAAATGAATTCATATAACGTAGCATTAAAAATAGAAGAATTTGTGAGTGTTGGAGAAAGCCGACAATACAGCTGCTGGACATGATGAAATTCATTATGTCATGATCAGGCAGCTGAATACCACTGCAAAATGTAGATTGTTAGAACTATATAATCAGAAATGGTGGATGGAATGTACCCACAACAGTGGAAAAAAGTACATATTGTTCCAGTTCCAAAGAAAGATAAAAATCTAACAGATCATAATAGTTACTGTCCTACTTCATTGACGTGTGCTACAGGAAAATATTTTGAAAAAATGATAAATAACACTTGTTTGGATTTTAGAAAAAGAAAATCTCTTATCCTTACATCAAGCAGGTTTCCGACAATCTTACTCAACTACTGATCAGATGATCAACTTAGAGAACATCATATATAACAGTTCCATCACAAGAAAACATTGTTGGAATATTTTTTGATCTGTAGAAGGCAATTGATATGATCTGGTGAAATGCTTCAAATACATGAATGGGGCACTCGTGGCAATCTGCCACTTTTACTCAGCAACTATATGAATGACCATACTTACCATGTACACGTCAACAATGAATATTCATCAGAAAAAAGGTTAGATGTAAAAATGCCCTAAACATTATTAAATATTTATCCAATATCAATTGCGGCTCAGATAAAAAAATACTACTAAGGCTGCATAAAGCATTGGTTTAATCGAAACTAGACTACGGATGCATTGTATATTCATCCGCTTGGAAGTCGCATTTTAGAAAGTTAGACGTAGTACATAACAGCGAAATAAGTACGCTACAGGCGCATTCCGTACAAGTCTGGCGACTAGTCTAATGTCGGAAGCCAGAATAATGCCACTACATTTCAGAAGAGAGGTCCTATTGCTAAGATATGCAGCAAATACATGGGCCTTTTCTACCGATATAAATAAAATACTTTCAACAATTAATGATTGTTGCATTATATAAACATTGTGCTACCTATTCCAGACCAGCAAGTATAAGTTATCAAAGACTGACAAGAAAACATGAAATTACTTTACCGAAGACATTAGCGATTTCTACAAGAGAAATACTGCCATGGCGCTTGGGATTTGGATGCTCCATATATGTAAACGGAAGCCTATTTTTGGAAACTACCAGATATGGCAAGTGTTTATAAGGCAGAACTTATTATCATACAGCAAGCTCTTTGCTAATCAGAACACTACTGTGAAGAGAGAGTGCTAATATGTTCTGACTCTCTAAGTGCACATACTGCAATTCGGAAAAAGAACATTAAGGACGTCCTTATTGCAAACATCCTGTCCATTTTGTGACTCCAGGTCATGCTGGTACTGCAGGGAATGAAAGAGCAGATGAAGCTGCCAGAAATTCCTATGTGACATTTTATAGGGAGCTGCCATAGCATCCTGGGGTGGCTGATGTGCTGCTTAACAGCAGTTCCAGTTGCCCCGGAGGTGCTTAAAAAGAAGAGAAAGAAAAGTTCTATGGATATGGGCTCCCTGGATATGAATAATATTGGTATTGTTAAAGACATTTTTTTTAATTTTTGTTTTGTGTTTTATTTATTGTTTAATTTTAATATCAGGGTCCTTTACACCCTGTAAGTGTTTATGTTTAAATGCTTCTGTGTTGATCATTTTGGTATTTTTATATAAAATGTAAATGACCCTTAAATATGACGAACCTTATGGTGATTCAAACCTTTTTTAAGAATGTGATGAGGGTTAATGACCGTGGAAGTTGATGCCAATATATAAAAAAAAATTCCATAATCACAAATGAAGCAAGTAAATGAAATGCGACATCTGTATGATGTAGTTGAAATATTGAGAGACTACTGTTATGTTATTAATGTGGCAATATGTTATGTTGTGTACGGACAAGTAGTTTGTAAGAAGACAGTAAATTTTCAGGTCTGAGTCAGAATAAGGCAAAATTTTATATTTTTCAACGTTTTATGTTATAAAATAGTTTATAGCCTTTTCTATTTTATGGAAATTATGAAGGAATATTAAATTGTCAAATTTTTTTATTGCTACTTAACAATTTAAATTTAACTTTTATAATTTACAAAAGTAAAAATAACATAACAGTATTTAGCAACTAAAATAATATAGTTCTTATTTGTAAAATTGATTCTGCTGCATTTTATACAATTCATTCATTAATTAGGCTCTACCTGTTGAATAGTTTTATGATAACTGTAATTCAGTAACTCAAAAACTAAAAATGTCTAAATAAAAAAAAAAATCATTAAAATTAATCCTGGAACTATAAAATACCATGTTTGACAATCCAAGGAGTTTTTACTATTAACAACAACCAATTACTGCTGGACCAATAATTTATTTGTTTCCAGACAATGATTAGCCACATGTAATAATAGAGAAAGTTATTCAACAGCTATTTTTTTTGTGCTGTTTAAATAAATATATATATTATATATTACATTACATATTTATATATATTTTTTTTCATCAATTTAGCTGTAATAAGTTATAAATAGTACAGAATATCCCACATCTTTATCTATCATTATCATAAACTTATTACATACTTATAAAAAACCTGCTTAAAATGATAAAAATTAAATTAATTCTATACTCTTATTTTATCATCATAATCACAAACATTGCAATCCAGATTATAATTAGTGATATTAATAACTACTTTATTATCATTATAAAATAAATTTCATGATGTTATTAATAAAGTTTACAAAGGTTCAATTTCCTTATCTGAATTAAGGAAGCTATACCTCTTGTCAAGCTTATGTATGTTACTTGATTCGACGGGAGGAAGCAATGATTCCTTGAATGAGAAATTTTAAATTCAAACTGTCCTACATCAACAACCTTATGTACAAATCATCAAATATTACAATAGTTTTTTTTAGAAAAGCCCTTCTCTCATACTACTTAATATGTACAGATTTTTAAAACTTTTTTTTTAATTGCCTGAATTTTCTGATTGGAACAGGATCTTTTATAACATAAAATCAATGCACAGTATTATAAAAGAGATTTAATAATGATTTGGAATAACTTGTACGGTAAGGTTTTGTTTAATTCTTATTATGGTTAGAACAATATGAATGTTTAAAAAGAATAATTATAATTACAAACTAAGTAATAAAACTATATAATCATAATGATAATCTGCATAGAAATTTAAACTACATTCATTCAAACCTTAAAATTAAGTTTCTTTCTTCTATGAATAATAACAACTAATAGAAACTTTTGCATGGTATGAACATTAAAAAAAAAAAAAAATTAAGTTGGCAATTTAAAATCCCAATTAACTTTTAAAATACAAAGCACTTTCAGAAGCATGCAGGAATATTACAAGTGATTTTCAATGTTCCTGTTATCTCAATGAAATTAGATCCAGGAGAGCTACCTTTTCCCTGAAAGCACCTCAGTCATTAGAACGGTTTAGTTTTTTATGTGACCTCATATATAAAATAGTGTCCCTGGCAGTTAGTTCCTCAACAAAGAAATAGCTACTGCAACGTCTACATAGCCTCACAGTTAAATCAAGGACAGTGGAGGACAAAATTCTTAATGTGTCTACTCAAGGAAGAACAATAGGGAAAGGGGTGATAAGCCTACAGGACTACTTCTCATTAAGGCAGTTAACCATCAATTTGTTATTATAACCTAATGAAACTTAGATTGTAACAGCAAATAAAGTTTTGATAAATCATATTATTTTGAATCACTGTTTAAGAATGAAAATAGAAAAAAAATTACCAGATATTAATGTTAGAGATTCTACAAAAATCAATGTTGTATTTAAAATTGAGAAGATACTTACAATGTAAGGGTAGTCAGATTCATAGTATTTATCACAGGCACTGTATGAAGTAAATTTTTATTCAGTTTTCTGAAAAAAGGAAAGAAAAAGAATTTTATATCACTAATGCGCATCAAAGTACAACATTCATTTATTAAATACTGAAAGTTTAAGCAGTTATATACATTAAATGCATCTGATTATTTTTCATAATTATGGCTTAAGACTCTTTCCTTATCACTTAATAAGACTAATAACTAATGATAATTTTTAACTCAAGCTGAATATGGATGTATTACAACTAGGGAAAGTTTCAAAGAAACTTTCTTTTTGGTTAAAAGTACTGATATAGTTTTTGCTAAAGAAGCTAATACTGTAGCAATGTTTAACTACGGTTTCAAACTTTTTATCATGTGAAATTTTCATTCAGTACTTTTTGTAATTGATTATCTAATTTCAATAATATGTCTTAATATCTTTTGAGTGTAACCTAAACAATTTTTATTATTTCTACAGCACACATGCTGTAAATATAATATAACACATCAACTTAATAGTAGTTACAACAATGCATATCTTTTATTTCAATTATGATTACAGGTTCACCTTTATTGAACATTAGTCATTATTACTGCACTGTAATGACAATGGAAAATGTTCTTACTGATCAGTTTCACAATAAGAAGAAGCATACCTGAAATATGCCAAAAAAATTCTGAATTCTATTACAGCTAACTGTATTTGTACAATTGCAAATAATATGAGAAATATTTTTTAAAAAGGTTAGTTTTGAATTTGCCACCTACATACATGATTTAAATGGCACTTGCATAGCTCAGTTATTTCAATCAATAGTCAGCTGTTAGCAACAATAGTTTAATCATTTTGTTGTTAGTGGTTTATTTTCATCAATATATAATGAGTGCTAAAATTCATTCAGCCAAGTGTGAAGTACGAGTAATCTGATTTTGATGACAAAAAACAATTCTGTGGCTGAGATTCACAAGCAAATTTGTGATGTTTTCAAGACAAATGTTATGAGTATGCTACAGTACGATGGTGGTGATGATCATTTCAAGAAGGGCAAATGAACGTTCTTGATGAAGAATGTAGTGTAGCCATCTATGATAATGGATGATTTGATTGAAAAAGTTGATGAAAAAATTTGAGAAAACCAACATCACCATGTTATACTGTCCTTGATGTTTCATGATCTGATTTATGAAATTTTGGGCTATAAAAAATTGTGCGACAGATGGGTGCCAAACATATTAACACCTACGCACATGAGGAAAAATGTCTTGCTGCAGTGTATGAATTTTCTGTTTTACAAAAATGAAGGTGATGAATTGTTTGATTGCATTGTTCCCATTGATGAAACCTGGATTTCTCATTCAATTGTCGAAACAAATCAGCAGTCAATGCGATGGTGGTGTTCCATCATTTCCTATATCAAAGAAGTTAAAAGAAGAACGCTTGGTAAAACGTTTATAGCTACTGTTTTCTGGGACAAAAAGGGTGTCTTGCTTGTCAAATTTAGTAATCACAGAACTACTGTGAATACAGATATGTATTGTGAAATGATAAAAAATGTTAGAAGAGCTATAAAAACGAACATGGGATGCTATCCTGAAGGATTTTGTTTTTGCATGACAATGCCCATCGACACACAGCAAACCAGTGAGGTGATCAGAAAAATTTCATTGTAAAATCTTAATTCATACATCCTATAGCCCTGACTTAGCTCCCGGTGATTCTTTTCTTTTTCTTCCCCTTAAACAGTGGCTTGAATCACAAAGGTTTGATAATGATGATGAATTAAAAAATTGGATTACTGTCTGGTTTAAATCGCTAGTAATGGAATTTCTTGAAGAGGGAATGAAGAAACTATGAAACGCAATGAAAAATATGTTGAAGTTGAAGGCAGCTATGTCGAAAAGTAATAAATAAATACATGTAGTTTTTAAGTGTAGCTAATATTGTTCACATTTTTAAATTTTGTTTTTATTTAAAACAGACCTTACTTTAAAAACACACCTCACAGTATACCAGTGTTTTCTACGTATTTATTTTTTGCAGATATGTTGGTTTTTTACTTTGAAGTACATTAAAAGTAGTTATAGTTTAAGTTATGACTTTGGGTGTTAAGTTATTATATTAATTTTTTACCACAGACTGTCCAACAAGTAATGTTTATTAGTTTCCCTTTATATTCTACATAAAAAATCTTTCAAACAAAAAAAATTCTAGTGAAATTTTGAAGTTTTCTTCTGCATATATTAAATGTAGTAGTGTACAATAATCCCTCATTATTTGCTGTAGAAAATTAATATAAAAAAAGGAACTCAGTGTTATGGTGAAAGAGAGTACATCCCAAGATAAAAAATCTGAATTAAAATTTAATACAAAACAGCAGATGGTGAACAAGATGTATATTGCATAAATGAAACCATACATGGCATAAGTACTTTTGATACAGGTATTTGAAAACATACTGCGATTATTATCATAATACCATACTATATTTTTATTTCTTACTAGAGGAAAAAATAGAGCAGCAAGAGAAAAATTTAATTTATAAGCTACAATTATCTTCATAAACAGCTGAGGATGGAGATATTTAAATAAAATTTTAATTCATTCCAGTAAAACATTTTCACCTTCATATACAATGCATCAATGGTATGAATCTTAACACAATGAAAAGCATTAAAAACTGACTAAATTACAATAAGTAAATATACTTACAACACAATGAGGAATGGGTATTTATATATATCACCAGCAATTCTATCACTGATACGATTAGAACTGAGATCCCTAAAACAAAAGAAGAAAACCAAGAATAAGTAATGTAAAATTAATTCTGGATATAAAAAATTCAATATCATTAAAAATGTAACCACTTTACAAAAATACCTAACATAGGAATGATGAATTGTTATTATCTAAAACCTGTTCATCTAGAAAAAAAAAGAAATTGATGAAGGCATAAAACAATCACCATTATGCTCTCCAAAAGAGTACAGATACAACACTTTATCATAGGATGAATACTTTTACTTTGGGTCAGCAGAGTTTCTTCTTCTTTGAGTAGATGCACTATATTTTTACTACAAAAATGGTTTATCTCACTATAGGCTTATAAAAGTCATTGATAAATATCTACTTTCAAATCGTACATTAAAATGAAAGCAAAATTCATTAATTGGTGATAGGAGTTATCCTATATTTTTATTTCTTACTAGAGGAAAAAATAAAGCAGCAAGTGAACAATTTAGTTTATTAAAAACATCATCGAAAATATTTTTTTTTAGTGCAGTTTGGTATGATTTGTGATAAAATGTGATTAGTGTTCTTAATGTTTAATATGTTTTAAAATAAAAATACACCAAAATGTTGTTTTGGCACCAACTGCAATTGAGATACTTTCTTTTTCCTGTTTAGCCTCCGGTAACTACCGTTTAGATAATACTTCAGAGGATGAATGAGGATGATGTGTATGAGTGTGAATGAAGTGTAGTCTTGTACATCCTCAGTTTGACCATACCTGAGATGTGTGGTTAATTGAAACCCAACCACCAAAGAACACCGGTATCCATGATCTAGTATTCAAATCCGTGTAAAAATAGCTGGCTTTACTAGGACTTGAACGCTGGAACTCTCAACTTCCAAATCAGCTGATTTGGGAAGACGCGTTCACCACTAGACCAACCCGGTGACTTGCAATCGAGATACTGCATATATTATACTATCTACATTATGTGTAGATGTACCATCTACAAAATTGGTACACATAAAGCTAAAATGGAGATTACCATCATAACAAAAGATAATAATCAGTTTACTTCATGAAACGGTAAATATGAATTATTTATATTTCATATGTATTCAAAAATAACAGTAATAATAGAGGTTGGCCAGTGAAAACAACCGATATAATTATGTGAAACGTATAAAGCAAAATAATAAACATGAAGATGAAGGAAATCATGTTTATAGATTTCTTTTTTTCATCACTTTAAACAATTTTTGATTAATTCCTTTTTTAAACAAAATGCCAACTGTGTTCATTTTATCATCTAAAATAAACAATGTACCCAAGCAAAGGAAATTATGTATAAATATCATTCTTGATAAATATTTCAACTTTTTAACGCAACTAGAAATAAGTAAAAGTATTTATGTATATTTAGTGCTAGGCACCATATAATTAACTTGAACAGAAACAAGGTATAAGAGTAATAGTCATGCACACCGTTAAATTTCATCAGTTTATTGATTTAAGCACCACACAGAAAAAGAAGTTTTCAACGAAATGAAAAACTATTAGAATACTTTTGAAGTCTACATTTTAAAAACAAAATTGTAACGAGAGACCTAACCTTAACAAATAAAGTACTTTTCTGTTTTAATGTTGCGGGTTTAAAAGTCTAGTAAATAATTGTGAGGAAAAAAATTAGTTGAAATTAATGCAAAACAAACTTAAATTAATTTAACGTCACAAACTTAAATAATATTTTAGGGTAAAAAATTTGCTTTCAAACATTTAAGACTTACAGAAAACTTAGCACTTACAAAGCCTACCCAAATATCACTCGAAAAACAACAAATTAGTCATTCTTTATCAAAAATATTAAAACGTACAAATAAAATACTCACAGACGGTCAACCCTGAAAGGTAAATTTTCTGGTATATCAATTAAATTTCGGTTACTACAGTCAACAAACTGCCCTAAACAATCACATTTTTTAGGGCAGTCAATATTATCGCAGAAAACTAAAATAAAATTTAATGTAAAAAATAGCACAAAAACAATACTCCTTATCATTTTTACAAAGGCTGGCAATTTCCTATTAGGTGACAGCCTTAAGTTCTGAATACAGCCCGAGATGAACCATCTTATAAGTTCAGAGGTTGGTTACCGATTCCGTATTTTGTTTTTCTACATTTACAACAGTTTGTGATACTGATATAGATTAACATATACATTTACAAATTACATCCTAATTAAAAAAAATTATGTATTTAATTCTGTAAACGAAAAACGTAACACTAAAACAACACAATTCGAATTCGACCATCGTAACATTAACACTAGTTTTTATTCCCTTAATCGCTTCATTGTTAACACGCGACTGCAGCGCTACAGCGGTAAAAGTTAGAATAACGTTCTCCTAGCAGCAACTATTTTGACTACAAAAGTTGTGTTATAAAATAAAAATTATTTTTTATTTTATATTTATATTTATTTATTTTATATTTTTTTCTAAATTGTACAGAAGAAGAAATAGTGGAGAAAATGTTGAGTGATAAAGAAAATGAGTAAAGGAGTGATTCAATACCGTAAGCTAACCATGAGAAGAAATGGAGAGGTTCTACCTTCAGCCTCGCATGTATTGACCTTTAACAGACCCAATCTTCCGTAAAAAGTACGAGCTGGCATATATCGGCTTGATGTACGCGCATTCATCCCGCAACCCATGTGATGTTTTTAGTGTTAACGTTTTCGACCCACTGCGGTCAGATGTGAAGCAACAGAGATCTGCGTGTGTGGAATGAAAACACATGAGGGTGATCCATATAAAGATCCCCCAGTCTGCATTAACTGCAAAGGGCACCACAACTGCCAATCAAGGAACTGCTCGGTGTATAAATTGGAAACGGCCACTCAGGAGGTTAAAACGCTTCAAAAAGTAAGCTATCCTAAAGCGAAGAAAATTGGTAACCTTAGAACACCTCGACCGACAACTACATACGCAGAAGCAGCTGCTCCCCCTTCATCATCTAGAATTAACGTGGAGCAGTCGCTTACTACGATCGCAACAAGTCTTGCTACAATGATCGATAGAAACATTGATACTAAGATTGAGTCTAGTCAGTGGAAAGAACCATTAAAACTTATGAAGACTCATTCCCATACTGAAATCATTGACACAAGGAAAGTACCTGCGCAGCGTAAAGAATCAGCAAAACCTGCGACCATGACACCACCAGTCGATGTAGTAAATAAAGATCCTAATATATCTGGAAAAGTCAAAAAAATCACTCCGTCGAAAAGTCATAAGGCAAAGGAGTTTGTGGCAAGAGTACAGGAAATATCTGAGAGTAGTGCAAAGAAAGTGCAAGGAATTGCAGAGAAAGAACCAGACCCAGACGACATACAATCTCTACCTATAGAACCTCCTAAAGCCCAGAGGACAACTACGCGGAGGGCGTGTATTTCAGCCACCCCAAGTATACCTTTAGAGGGCATTTAAAGGGCCTAATCGATAGGATACCATGGGCCATAGTAGACATTTTCAATAGAGAACTGGAAGGTGAGACCTTCCCAGCCTGTTAGAAGGAAGGGCGGCTTGTCTTCCTTCCCAAAGGTGGTGCTGATGACATGGCCGGAGGGTTTAGACTGTTATGTCTCCTTAACAATTTGGGTAAAGTTGCTGAGAGGTTGTTGGCGTCAAGAATCATGGAGGAGCTCAACAGAGAAGTTGGTATACATGAAAATCAATTTGGTTTCGTGCCAGGCTGATCGGCCATTCAAGCTGTATCACGAGTAGTACACTGGGCTAAGAAGGTTAGACAAGGCACATGGAGGATGAGGAGAATCCCTGTTTTGGTGTTCTTGGATATCCGGAACGCGTTTGGTTCTGTGCCTTGGAACGTTATAATGTCTGCCCTGGTAAATAAGGGCATTACCTGATTAAGGCGATTTACCTGTCGGTGATTATTTAAATGAGAGATGGATCAAGACGGAGACTTTGGAAGGGTGTTTCAGTTTCCAGATGTATGTGGGAGTCCCACAGGGTTCAGTGTTGGGCCCCCTCCTTTGGGACATTGTTTTTGACGACATATTGGGTGTTCGGTTGCTGCAGTATACGCAGTCAATTGCTTATGCGGATGATTTAGACCTTATGATTAGTGGAAGGACGAAGCAGGAGATCCTACACAGGGACAATACTGCGCTTGACTATCCATGTATGGTTGAGAGACCACAGTCTGGAACTTGCTCTTGATAAGTGTCGGTATATTTCTTTAACAGGGAAACGTAGAGTTGATCCCATCAAGTTGGTAATCGGGAATCACCGCATACAAGAAAGCTTTAAGGTGAAGTACCTTGGTGTGACAATCGACAAGTCACTACGGTTCAGTGAACACGTTTTGGAGTGCTGTGAAAGGGCTGAAAGGACTCTTAAGGCATTAAGTCATCTGATGACTTCACAGGTTGCACCGCAGGCGTCTAAATGTCAAGCCATTATGTCGGCGGTTTCTTCCATTATGTTATATGTCGCACCTATCTGGAAGTATGCAGTGGTATAAGAGGAACCTAGTCAGACTAGAGACAATTAATCTAAGAGCCTTGTTAGATGTGGTGGCAGCATATCGGACTGCTTCTTATGACGTGGTATGTGTACTAGCCGGGACTTCTCCCATAGACCTTTTGGTTCTTGAGCGTGTCCATAAGTATGAAGGTGGTGACAGTACTAAAGGTAGAAATGAAACACTAAGAGTGTGGCAAGACATACTCTTATATGTGTTGTTTTTGTTTATTGTTTTAGATTAATGTTATGTATATTTTGTGCTTTTTAAATAAAAATGTAAGGGCCCTTTACATATGACGATCCTGATGGTGATACCAATCTCTGTTTAAGAATGTGACAAGGGCTAATGACCTTAGCAGTCAATGCCCGTAAAACAAAAAAACCAAAAAAAAATAATAATAACAATGCCTTGGATAAATCAAACCACCCCCGTCCGTGCAACAACGTCTATGCATACGTCCAGGGCGGGCAACGACATGTTACTTCGGTATCTTTACTTATGTCGGCTGACGGGGGAATGGTCTTACTCAGGAACTCCTTTTGGAGTACGGGATTGACGGTCCCGAGCTATCCGAGCTGGTGGCGGTTGGGCTTCTCGGTTTCGCTGTTTGCAGCGGGAGTGGGAGGTATGACTGTGATCTGTTTGCCGACGCTGGGCGGAGTGCGGAAGGGGAGTGCCCATCCCTCTTCCCAGTTGTGGAGCCGGGTTGTGGGTGGGCTGCTGTGAGCTTGCTCTGCCGAAGTTTTGCGCCGTCCAGTGTGAGTCAGTCACTTCGGCCTTTGGCAGGGATTGTCCCATGGTTAAGAGTATCGGAGCCTTTACTGCTACTTGTGAGCCCTGGGATGTCGGTATCATGTGTCAGGCAGTACCTGACTCCCCGGCCCGGTATAAATTTGTGGGAGACGACTGATTGGGGAACTCAGGCAACATCATTAATCCGAGGGACGCCCAACTGTTTTTCCATCCGCAGCTTGTGACATCGTAACTGGTATTATTATAGTTTATGGACAACTTAACATCCACATCTTTCGTGGCAGTGGGTGCACGTAAAAACTTTCGTTCTGGAGAGCCTTTGATTTCGCAAGCGAAGAAAAGGAAGAGCGTAGAATTTAAGGAAGAAGTTATAGATCTGAAAAAGGAGAAGGAAATTCGTAAGTTTAGACCGAAGCGTACTACTTCAGTACCAAGATATCTGTTACAAAGAAGAAAGACGATGACTTTTCAAAAATTTGCTCTTTAACTAGTTTTTGAGAAGTTTTAACTAGTTTAAACTTTTTAAAACTAGTTCTTTTTTTAGAAGCATCACGGGAGCTGCTGATGAACCGATTAAATAGACTCTGAAAACTGTATTTGGGCTTTTTTTGGAAAGTGTCAACGATGTTGAATCTTTGCAACTATTGAATTCAAAGAAGATCGGAGTCATGGACATTGAGGTATCTTCTCATTATATGTTGAACATCTCAAAGAGAGTTGTCATGTGCAGGGATTTGTTAAACTGCGCAGAAGAGGAGATTGTAAATGAACTACATAAACAACGTGTAGATTTGCGCCGTTGTTTAAACATGCGTGGGAACGGGGAAGTTCAACCCTCTGCATCCCATGTGTTAACTTTTAATTCACTAAAGTGCCGGAGAAGGTAAAAGTTGATTTTCATAGGTTAGATGTGGGTCCGTTTATCCCAACACCTGTACGTTGCTTCGGTGTCAGAGATTCGTACGTAAGGTGGTCGTTGTACATGAAAGCAGATATGACTGTGTGGTGAACCATTACACCTTGGTGACCCATGCAGGCATCCTCCTGTCTGTGTCAACTGTCATGGACACCATTCTACGAGGTCTAGGAACTGTCCTATTTATAAATAGGAATTAGCTGTCCGAGAAATCAGGACCAGAGAAAGTCAGCTAGTTTGACGCAAGGAAAATTGTGCTTGAAGAATGCCAAAGGCCGCGTCTTATGAACAATTTCCTACTGCTCTTGCCGACTCCTTCACACCAAAGAACATGGTAACGAAATTGGTGCCAGTCTTAGCAAGCTTAGTGGAACAAATCACGGAAAGGAAATTAAAGAATCGTAAAATTAGGGACAGTAGCTCAAAGTCGTCGAGGAAATTTGATGTAACAAATTAAAAGTGTCCTACTCCACCATGGAATGAGCCTTTGACCAGCTTAAAGGCGATGGAAATTTAGACAAACATTCAGAACAAACTAGCAACTGAAAGGCGGACTGTAAAAATCACAACTTTGGGAGCTGGAAACAAGAAATCTTCATTTTGGAAAACAAAGATTTAAAAAAGACTGCAATTGGGCCTCCGAAATCACAGAGGCCTTTAGCTTAGAGGGCGAGATACTCGGCCGCCCCACAGGTTTTTGCAGCGAGTGCATACAGTCTCGAGTGTGATGTACTTCTGACTGCACCAATGGAGCCGATGTCATCTGATGCCGGCAGCAGGACATCCTCTGCGATTTCTACCAGAGGAACTGAGGGATCGGTCGCGGATGTATCAGATACCACAAAATTTGACATCGAGGCCTTCAGAAAAATGGTGAAGAGGAAGAAAAAAGGATGGCCTCAAGGGAAACCCAGGCGATAGATTTGAATAAGAGAAAGATCAGATATCTCAATTTTTTTGTAACAAATATATTTTTAATTTTGTTAATGATATGCATTTTTTGAGGTTTTAATATAAGTGTTTTGTGTGATGTTTAATGGCAAGGGCCCTTTACATCCTTGTCAAACGTTGTTTAATAGATCTTTTAATGTGTGTTTTAGTTTTCATCACAGACAAGTTTAAGTTTTGAGGGTTTTCACTAAAACCCTGTTTTCAGGGTTTTAATAACCATTGACAAGTCTTTTTTAGATGCTCTTTTCTGACAAGACTAGTTTTTGACTATGTCACTTGTGTTCTTCTTTCTGGGGAGGATAAGATATTTTTGTTCTTTTTTTTTATATGGAAGGGGCTAGTGGCCATAGCAGTCGGTGCCCCTAAAACTTAAAAAAAAAAAAAATAATAATAATATGCCTTGAGGTAGATAATCTCCACATCTGAAACATAACATCTACGTTCCACGTCCAGGTTGGAAACAGCTGTACATAAGTCCTATTCATAATGCTGGCTAACGGGGCTCGAAGTTTTTCCCTCGGAGATGGAATTATCTTCGCCAGATTCCACCTAAAGGCCGCAATATAAGGACTGCATTTTTCGGTCACCTGTAGATATGAAAATTTAACTGATTAAGGAAATGGATCTACACCATCTTTAGAGCAGGCAATGTGGCGGCTACGGTCGAAGTGATTGTAGGTGTAACGGAGACCATTCCGCTGTTCACATGCCCCCCACGATGACAAGCATATAGTTAAGATACCCATGCATGTCGGTGCATGCGAGCCCTGAAAACGTTGGTGTGTAGGGGCCTGGAGTCAGTCCAGAGATTGCACATTCGCTCTCTGCCAAGACATATGCCGGTTCCACCCGAGTACCGGACCGGTTCTCCAGGGTTGGTAGCTCTGGAGTGGGGGTGTACCCCGGCGGTTAGCCTTGCTACAGAAGGTATCAACGCACATGAATATTCTTGAACAATAATTCACATAAATACCCTCATTTGAACCAACCATTTTGTCTGGGGCGAAAAGGAGAAAGAGTACTGATACTGGAAGGGTAGAGAAGGAGGTAAAGAACATGCAGAGAGCTCTATTTACGAATAACTTCGGTAAACCAACATATCTGGTTGATAGTAGAAAAGATTGCAATTTTTCGAGGATAAGTCCATTCCTTATCGCTCGAGAGATAAACAATTGTGCTGGAGGCCCAGTAAAGGAAATCCATAAAACGTACAACGGACTTCAGGTAGAGTTAGTTAATGACATCCAGTCTCAGAAGATCTTGGGTTGAAAAAGATAGGTGAGTGTACTGTACAAGTTGATCCACACAGCGCCCTCTGTTCAGATTCATGTGTTTTCTTTAGGCTCTTGATAAATGTAAACATATCCTATCATTTTCTTATTTTTTTTTTTTTAATAATGAATCAGCTGTGAGCTTAAGTATTATTAAGCAATTAATAACTTATGACTTCACTTTTTCTTTGAATGCTACACAAAACACATTACTTATTTTATATCTGTTCTAGCTAGACAGTATATTTAACATACATTTAAAAATGTGTATTTAACTAAATGTATATTAAAATATTGTGATTTAATGTATTGATTAACTTAATGTAAATTTAAAGGTAAATTAAGGAAGTGTAAATTATCCATATACACAACATACTCGTTCAAACTGATTTTAAATTAAGTAATGGTAAATTTAGCAATAATGCTATTGATCACAATTAAACAAAAATTTAATTTTGTCTACTGCTGTGTGTAATGTAAATGCTGTTTTTGGTCATTCTCATTCGTGTAGAGTGTTGTTAGACTCAGGCAGTCAATTAAACTTTTGCACATATAAGTTTGCTCGCAAATTGGGAATTCAACTCAATAAAGAAGATTTGCCTATTTCAGGCATAAATAATTCATTAGTCAGATCTGATTATAATGTAGTACTTACATTGCATTTGCTATACAAAAACTTTTCATTCAAAGTGCATTGTGCTGTTTTGCCAGACATAACTAATAACCTTCCGTTACATACATCTGAAATTTCTCATCTTAATCTACCTCAAAATCTATTCTTTGTAGATCCCAAAATTTAATATATCAAATAATATTGATATTTTAATTGGAGCCTAATTTTATTTAAATCTGATTTTGCCTCGTAAACTTATTTGAGATTCAAGATATCCTATTATTCAAGAGACTAAGCTAGGATATATAAAAATATATATGTATTTTTAGTGGTTGTCTCCCTACTAAATTTAAACATAAGAATACTGGTACATCCCTTTTTACAAGCATCAATAATTTAGATCATTCAACTGTACTTGATTCTGTTTTAATTAATGAAACTTCTACATGTGAAACACACTTCCAACTTCATACCACTAGGAAAAGTCAAGGCAGATTTATCGTCTTATTACCATGTAAATCTGATAAACTCCGGCTAGGTGATTCTTTCATTAACGTTAAAAATAGGTTCTTATATCTGGAACGAAGATTATGCAACAATTCTAATCTTAAAGGGGAATATTCCACTTAATTCGGATGATTTATTAACTAATGAATCAGATATATATATATTACTTACCTCATCGCCCAATATTTAAGCTCTCAAGTCTAACTACTAAAATGTGAGTTGTCTTCGATGGCTCAGCTAAAATCTCTAATGGTTTATCTGTTAATGATACACTATTAGTTGGGCCTGTTGTCCAACAGGATTTATTCTGAATAATACGTAGAGTTAGAATCCATAACTATGTCATTACATCTGATATAGTGAAAATGAATCGTCAAATACCAGTTAAACCTTAATGACATTAATTTAAAATGCATTTTGTGGTGTGAATCTCCAGATCAACAACAATATGCTGCACTTAGAACTATAACATATGGAACCGCTTCTGCTCCATACTTAGCCACTAGATGTCTAATCTAAATATCAATTGAAAACCAAAGTAAATTCATTTCACTTGACCCATTTCTATTATTTAGAGTGGGAAGTAGATTACAACACTATTATATTATCAAGCTAAACATCCTATTATCCTACACTCAAAGGCAAATATAACTAAATTAATTATTATTGCTGAACATTTACGTCTTTTACATTCTGGTAGACAATTAACACATCATTCATTACGTCAGAAATGCTGGATCTTAAATGCTAAATAAAGCATTTCATCAATCAGAAATAAATGTTTGAATTATTTTCATTTTAACGCAAAAGTTCAATTAGATCAGATACCACCTTTCAGAGTAGTACACACACACACACACACACACACACACACACACATATATATATATATATATATATACATATATACACACACACACACACACACCACAGACATTGTATGCATATTAGATGCAATAAGTCACATATTGCATCTAATTGCATCAATATTGCATCTAATTGCTGTCATATTGTATGCATATTGATGACTTATAAGTCATCATTATTTACACTTTCTATCCAATGGCACCATGGTTATTCAGACCATTGGACACATCTTCTACTGCATCACGAACAACATATTTAAAGAAATCCTAGTCACTATAAGATAATAGTTACAAGTTGGTTATTTGCCCTAAGTCACTAAATGTGCAATAAGTATCATTATTTACACTTTAAATCCAATGGCACCATGGTTATTTGGACTATTGGACACATCTTCTCCTACGTCACAAAACAACACGATTAAAGAAATCCTAGTCATTATAGATTATAGGTACAAGCGTACAAGAATATATCTACATTATGTACATTATTATAAAGTTATTAATATTCTGAGCATTATGATTATTCTTATATTCTTATTGTATTACTATTCTTATACATTTCTTATGATTATCATTATTACATATAATATACTGATAAAAAAAAGAAGTTAATTACATGTATACAATTGTATTATAGCAATGTACTTGGTCTATCTTGTATTATTGAACAATATTTATATTTAAATTTATATTACTATAACATTTATGTACCTTACATTATATTCTCATGTTATTATAAGAAAAAAGAACCTCTTTTTTTGATGGGCAGTATGTTTAGATTCATGTGTTTTCTTTATACTCTTGATAAATGTAAACATATCCTGTCATTTTCTTATTTTTTATTTTTTAATAATGAATCAGTTGTGAGCTTAAGTATTATTAAGCAATTAATAACTTATGACTTCACTTTTCCTTTGACTGTTACACAAAACGCATTACTAATTTTATATCTGTTCTAGCTAGACAGTATATTTAACATACATTTAAAAATGTGTATTTAACTAAATGTGTATGAAATTATTGTGATTTAATGTATTGATTAATTCAATGTAAATTTAAAGGTAAATTAAGGAAGTGTAAATTATTCATTGTTTATTTATCTGTCAATTTCTTAGTGTATACTATTACCACAACCAACATATTACACTGCGGCTGGAATGGCTGTATATCCTCAATACCTCAAAGGGTTTTGTAGTTTGTCAGGATCTTCTCAATTGTACAGAGCAAGAGATTGTAGAGGAGTTGATACCTCTACAATCATTATTGAATGCTCATTATTGGGCATTATTGAATGCTGAAGATTGAACATGAGAAGTAACAGGGAAGTTCTTCCATCTGCATCTCATGTTCTCACATTCAATAAACCAACCCTGCTGGAGAAAGTGCAAGCAGGAATACACCGTCTGAATGTGCGAGCTATTGTGCTGCAACCCATGAGAAGTTTCAGGTGTCAGTGGTTTGGCCACATCGCTATTCAGTGCAAAAGGCCACAAATATGCTTGTGTCGTGAGGAAATTCATGATAAAGAACCATGCAAATATCCTCCTACTTGTGTAAACTGCAAAAAGCCGCATTCCTGTAGATCAAGAAACTGCCCTGCTTACAAAGACGAGGTAGCTGTGCAGGAAGTCAAAATTCTGCAGAAGGTCAGCTACTTCAAAGCAAAGAAGATTGTAAGCACACACAAGCCTAGAGCAACAACAACTTATGCTCTCAGGCTGCAGCTGCAGTTCATGCTCTGACTGCTGTTGATATAGACCAATTTCTTGGCAAACCTGCCCCTACATTGGCTAAGAGGATTGAGAGAATAATAGATAATACAATGAAATCTCTCACCACAAAGAATTTAAAGAACCTTTGATAAAATACAAACGCCAGACACTCAGTTGACTATGAGTAAAAACAAATCTGACCAGAAGATGGCGTCTACTAAACCAGAGGTTCCAATAAGATTACATGATGCTTTGATTGAGAGTGTAAGTAGAGTGACAGATTTGCAGTCTATTATGGAGGCTTCCAAGCTTCCTCTAACCGAGGTGGACTCTAAACCACAGAGACCACCAAAAACCACACAGGGGGGTCATGTGCCTCCTGCCTGAGGCGATGACTGGTGTGGTTCCTATGTCAGGGGTCTCTCAGGTTCCCACCTCTCAATCGGCTCCAAACCAAGCACCGATCCATGTCGTCGTCCGTGGCTTCGATGGTCTCCGATTTGGAGGCCGGGAGCTATACGGGTGATGGCATTCTGAACGTACACAAAGCTGTTCGTAACATGGAAAAGAAGAGGAAAAAAGAATGACCGAAAGGTAATTTAAGATAAAAAAATTAATTAAATATTAACGAGTCGATTCTTCAGTGGAACATTTTAATGGATTTTGTCAAAAATCCATAAGCTCCAACGCTTGGTACATGAGGTACAGCCAATACTGGTTTACACGGGATTTCTCCCGCCACCATCCCATATGGTCGCCCTAAGCATAAGACCGAATATCTGTGATACTAACGGCTACTGAGCCTAAAAGTATTAAGCGAACTAAGCGTGGTGCCACACACTACTCGCTTTGTGTCCCACCACTCACTTGTCATATATTACTAAAAAAAAATGAATAGGCGCACCCAGTCAACTAATAAAACATATATGACCCTTAATAAATTAATTTAATCGTCAATACAGCGAATTGCAGTCTTGACGATGTAAACCCTCCTACGCAGGCAGGAGATGGGCAACTGTTCGAAATTTAGAACCGGTGGATTGATTGAGATCACCGGCGCCTCTGGGGTTAGTGAGTGGTGAATCCCAGGCGGGAGACTTGGCATTAGCGTCCAGAGGAACCAGCACTCTGGTGCCCGGGAGACCGTCCAGAATCCTGCCCAACTTCGCCAGTAACTCATCGATACTCCGTCCACGCTGGAAGTATCCAGACACTAGTGCGACATCTAGTGTATCCCTTGTGATTCGCACGACAGTGAATTTCTCATCGGACCAATGGGACATCCAACAAATCTGAGCTAACTACGATCGCGGAGAGCGACCGTCCCCCACGAGAATGAATAACATCCTATCCGCGGATGCCGACCACTCTATCCCCGACAGCCTACGGCTCCTGGACCAGGAAGACCTCGAGATTGTACTCGTCAAGGAGCCTCATGGCTTCACTATTGGGCGTCCGGGAATGGTGCAGATTTAACTGCCCCAGGCGCAAGCGTTCAACATGGCGGCGTCCGTCCTTAAAGGCTTCCTTCAATTCAGACGTCGCCATAAGCTGTACTTTTCACAGCTCTCATCCGAGCAATATTATACGCCCTGCACTGCCTACCCCCGAAACCTTACCTTTCTCACCTGTACCTTGGTGAAACGCAGCATCGCTGCCTTTCACCAAGGTACAGGCGGCGCACTTGGCAGGGAAAATGGCTGCCCTGTGTCCCAGAAGAGCACAGTGACCACACATCTCCGACTGCGCTCTGCAGTGGAGAAATATGTAATCAAAGTTCTGACACTTAAATCATCGGGCGACCTCTATATGCTCGACGACCCTACATAAGGTCTACCCGAAAAAACAAACGTCCACCGGCCACCAAGACTTACCGGATCTTTGGCGAGGTTTCCAACACCCAGTGACTCTTTGGGGCTCCTCTACCCTTGTCGCCCTTGGCAGATCATATACCAATATTAGGCCGCCGCTCGGCTAGCAATTGAGCCTTCAGCTCGTTCTTTTTCAGAACATTGGCCTCCAGCAGCCGCTTCGCCTGCTGCTCATTTATCATCTGCAGCAAGACGCCATTGTCCTTTGTTTTCATAACCCAGGAAATCTGGAACCTTTCCTTCCTCTGATCCAGGACCTTTTCAGGGTTAGCTCCGTCATGGCTGACGAAGCCCCCAGACCAGGTGTATCCCTGACTCCCTCCACCACGTGGTCAACTTTACCGAAGAGTCTTGACACCACAGAATGAAGGGACCGGTTGGCATCCTGGAGACTTTCACATCGTAAAGCCAGCTCAGCAACCAACAAACTGCACTCGGACAGGTAAGAGTCGACTAACTGCTGACCCTCCACCGAAATCCGTGACTCCTTCTTGGAGGAGAATTTAGTCCATGCGGACCGCATCTCCTCGATCCTCCCCAAACTATCAGCTCCAGAGCTGGACTTCCCTAAGGAAGGCTTCGCCTCAGAGGTTTCCGGCTTAGGGCTGATAACTGCGCCACTGTCTTTCACCACTTTGACTTCGATAGGAGGCGCCTGTCAGACTGGCTGCCCCCCTCCCTGGCTAATGCTAGGCCTCCCTGTACGGTTCTAACCGAGGTCTTCCCCGCACAGTTTGGCACTGAGGCTTCGGTAGGATTTGGTGCACATTCCGCCGGTGCACGAGGACCCAGGGGCTCTACCGTCCTCGTGGAGACCTCCGACACATCCTTCTCGGAGGACCGTGGCCTCGGTGGAGATATATCAAGCGACCTTCTCGCTTTGAAGGGGTCACCGGCCACCATGTCCTTGGCTAATCCCGCCAAGTCGTCCAGGCATCCCCCTCCGGGTTTCTCCATAGCCGCTGAACCAAACAAGTACCGACTATAACACCAGGAACTACGTTAACATCCTAATGAAACTATCATCTATCACAAAACTAGGTGAGCGTTAGCAACTTCGATCTCGAGCAAGGCCGAGAAGCAACCCACTCGGGAAGTCCAAAGATAAAAGCTCCTAATGCAGACCACCGGCGAGGTCGGAGCGAATTGCTTCCTGAACCTGCCAGAGTATCTAGAAAAATTCGTTGGCCTCACCAGTCTATGAAATGGGAACACGATGCAACAAAGGAAACGTCCTTACTTAGCCGACAGTGGCACTATTGCAATACTCTACACGGCCTCGTAGCCCAAACTCCATAGCAGCGCAGGTTGACTGACAGCCACTGATCGTTGTCAGTCCCGACGACGTCAACGTAGGCACGCTGTAGTTGTTGAAGCAAATCGCTACCGGTAGCAATATATACAAGTTTTACAGCACGAACCAGAGGCCGAAAAGCAATGAGGTAGACCCAATTTGTATATGTCTGCAAGAAACACATTTCTGCCCAAATGAAAATTTCCAACTAAGAAGATACGATACATATCGGCGAAATCAATCGCCAAATATAAGAGTTAGAGTTGGTGTAGCCATATTAACATCGACTTGATCTACCAACGAAGCTGTTGATCTAAACACAAATCTACAAGCGGTCGCAACCCGAATGAAGAGTCCGCTTCAGATCACTATCTGCAGCATATACTTGCCGAATTTTGATTGGAAGGAGGATGACATAACACGATTCATTTCTCAGCTTCTCCCACCGATGCTACTGGTGGTGACTGACTTCAATGCACATAATTCTCTTTAGGCGTCGGATCGAATAGATCCCGTGGAAAAGAATTGGAAAAGTTCCTACTAAATTCTGATTTCACTCTCTTAAATGATGGTTCAGGAACGTTTTTCAATGTCAGAGATGGATCGATATCCTGTGTAGATGTAGCACTTATAATTGTATCGATAGGTACATCTTTCATGTTTTAAAGGATATACATGGAAGCAATCATTTTGTAGTACAAATTGAACTGACGTTGCAAGAAAAGTATATCCTATCTCCAAAAGATGGCTGTTTGATAAGGCAGATTGGACGAGATTCACAGTTAGGACGATAGTCATTGAAACAGCTGGAGTTATCGAAGCCGATGTCGACGCTATAACTAATGCCATACTTAACTCGGCATCAAGATGTATTCCCAAAACATGTGGGATTACAAATGTGTGAAGCGACTCGTTCCGTAATGGAACGATGAAAGAAGTGAAGCTTTTAAACGAAAGAAAAAAGTGTATAACATTTTTAAGAAACATTCAACACTAGAATATCTAATTGTCTTTAAAAAATACAGGGCGTATGCAAAAAGACTTATGATAGACTAAAAAACGATCCCTACAGCAATACGTGTCATCCATTAACAGAAACACAACTTCATCAGACGTTTGGAAGAAAGTGAAAGCGATTTGTGGGCGTACAAATTTTACTCCTATAACTAGCCTTCAATATGAAGATGAAGTTAGAAATACGCCAAACGAAATTGCAGAGTTACTAGCTAATCATTTCGAAAAAGCCAGAAAAACGGCTAACTACGATGAATATTTTAGGACGAAAAAAGCAGAATTTGAAGGTCTACTAAATTTCAGAATTGAAATAAATTATTCATATAATGTGCCTTTTAAAATAGAGGAATTTTTGAAAGCGTTGGAGAAAGCCGGCAATACGGCTGGGGATGAAATTCATTATAACATGATCAGGCAGCTGAATACCACTGCAAAACGTAGATTGTTATAACCATATATTCAGATATGGCAGGATGGAATGTAACCGCAGCAGTGAGAAAAAGCACATATTGTTCCAGTGCCAAAGAAAGATAAAAATTTGACAGATACCAGTAGTTTCCATCTTATTTCTTTGACGTGAACTGTGGGAAAAATATTGGAAAAATGATAAATAATTGACTCGTTTGGATTTTAGAAAAAGAAAATCTCTTATCCTCACATCAAGCAGGTTTTCGGCAGTATCATTGTACTACTGATCAAATGATCAACTTAAGAACATTATATACAACACCTTTATCACAAGAAAACGTTGTGTCAGAGTCTTCTTTGATCTGCAGAAGGCATTCGATATGACCTGAAGGCATGGAATAATGCTCTAAATACGCGTGAGTGGGGCATTCGTGGCAATCTGCCAGTTTTACTCAGCAGCTATATTAACGACCATACTTTCCAAGTACGCATCAACAACGAATATTCATCAGAAAAAAGCTTGGAAAATGGCATACTACAAGGTTGACCGATGAGCGGTACCTTGTTCACGATCGCCATCAGTAAACTAATATTAGTCGTTCCAGTAGAAATCAGCAAAAGTGTCTATGTCGATGATCTGGCAATTGTGTATGCCAGCAACAAGACAGCTATGGTGAAGTACAAATTAGTATGAACAATTAACGCCCTTAATGAAGTTGCGAGGAAAAATGGATTCAAATTTTCACCAGAAAAAACGTGCTATGTACACTTCTGTAGGAAGAGAATTCCTCACCGAAGTCCTGTTTTAACAATCGATGACAATCCAATAGAATATAAGGGTAATGTGAGATGTTTATGTCTGTTACTGGATAAATCTCTTACATTGGGATTACATATACAGGATTTGAGTGATAAATGTAAAAAAAGTCCTAAACATTATTAAATGTTTATCCAACATCAATTGAGGCTCAGGTAAAAAAATACTACTGAGGCTACATAAAGCATTGGTTCAATCGAAACTTGACTACGGATGCATTGTATATTCATCCGCTAGGAAGTCTCATTTTAGAAAGTTAGACGTAGTAAATAACAGCGGAATAAGTACGCTACAGGCCAATTCCGTGCAAGTCCAGCGATTAGTCTAAAGTCAGAAGACGGAATAATGCCACTACATTATAGAAGAGAGATTCTACTGCTAAGATATGCAGCAAATATGTGGGATTTTCCTACCCATATTAAAAAAAACTTTTTTTAACAACCATCCTTTGGCTGCATTATAGAAACATCTTGCTACCTATTCCAGACCAGCCAGAAGAAAGTATCACGAATTGATAAGAAAATGTGAAATTTCTTTACCAGAGACATTAGTAATTTCAACAAGAGAAATACCGCCATGTCTTTTACCAGTGGTAAACCCAAGACTGAATCTCTGCCGAGAAGAAATAAAAAGGAACCAGCAGTAATCATTCAACAGGAAGTTTTATCAACCGTCAGTAGTTATGAAGAACACACTAAAATTTATACTGACGGTTCTAAAGCCGAACACGGTGTTGGATGCTCCATATATGTAAATGAACAAGCCCATTCTTCGAAATTGCCAGATATGGCCAGTGTTTATATGGCAGAACTTATTGCCATACAGCAAGCTCTTCGCTACTCGGAACACTTCTGCGAAGAGAGATTGCTAATATGTTCCGACTCTCTAATTGCACTTACTGCAATTAGGAACAAGAACATTAAGGACGTATTAAATGCAAACATCCTTTCCATTTTGTACTTTTTAAAACAACGAGGACAGTGATGCGTATTTGTTTGGACTCCAGGGCATGCTGGTGTAGCAGGAAATGAAAGCGTATACGAAGCTGCCAGAAAGGCGACAGTCTGTTATAACTTGGATGTAATTCTTGTACGGGTGGCAGATGTTAGAAATTGTCTAACTAATACAATAAGAAACAGGTGTAATACTGATTGGAGAATATTAAATACAAAACTAAACTCAGTTAAAACGTCACCGTATAAATGGAAGAGCGACGTGAAGTTGACTCGCCGAGAACAAGTGGCTGTGACCAGACTTATAATCGGACACACGCGAGTAATAAATTCATATTTGTTAACCGGCGAAGAAAGACCAATGTGCGGTGTTTGTAATAAAGCACTTACAGTTAAGCATCTATTTGAAAAGTGTACCATATATGAGGACCTCAGAAAGAGGTTTGGACTAAGAAATAATATTGTTGCTGATTTGGAAAATGAAAATGAAGGAAAACTAGTTGATTATCTACACACCAGTAGAATACTTAAAAGTTTGTAAGTAAATTCAAGCTGTATTAAAGAAATTCTAAGGGAGAAACTTAATTCAACGTATACAATTGGAGTCTTGAAGCATGACACGTGTAGGACTGGGAGGTAGCCCTCTTGCCTAGGACTCACAGCCTCGCCTGCATGCAAGAGTTGGTGAGTATCCGATGATGGTATTGGTGACCCTCGAAGGTAGACTGTAGACTTGCGCATACCCTTTGCGCGTGGCAAAGGGTATGCGCAAGGCATACCTGGAGCCAAGTATGTCAGGACCAAGACGTGCTGCCTCCCCGCCGAGGGGTTATTTGTCCGTCCTGAACAGGTGGTCAAATTGCTCTTATGACGCGGGGAGGATCCCAGTGGGTTACGTCCTACAGGACTATTTATAGGGGGAAATCAATTGCCACGGCATTCTAGGGTGACTAATGTGCTGCTTAATGGCAGTTCTTGTTGCGCGGTGGTGCTTAAATAAAATAAGGGAGACAGAAGAAAGGAGATATTGGTATTGTGGAGCCGTTCTTTTCCATTTATATTTTTAGTTTTCATTTATCTTTAATTTTAAAATCGGGGCCCTTTATACCCCGTAAGTGTTTGTAATGTTTGTGCTTTAATGTTTTGTAAATTTTGGTGTTTTTAAATAAAATGAAAGGGCTCTTTACTCCCTTAGATTTGACGATCCTGGTGGTGATCTAAACCTCTTTTAAACAATGTGACGAGGGCTAATGACCTTAGAAGTCCATGCCAATATAACAAAAAAAAAAAAAAATAAATAAATAAATAAAAATTCAAATAATAACAACAATAAGAATAACGATAACGTTAATAATAATAATGATAGTAATAAAAATAATAATAATAACAACAATATTAATAATTCTTCGGATAAATCCAACCCCACGTCCGTGCAATAATATCTATGCACACGTCCGGGGCGGGAAACGACATGTTACTTCGCTATCTGCACTTATGTCGATCAACGGGGAAATGGTCTTACTCAGGAACTCCCTTTGAAGTACGGGATTGGCGGTCCTGAGCTATCCGAGCTGTTTGCCGTTGTGGTGGGGGGAGGGGCATGACCGTGATCTGTTTTTCCGACGTTGGGTGGAGTGCGGACGAAGAGTACTCATCCCTCTTCTCGGTTGTGGAGCCGGGTTGAGGGTCGGCTGCTGTGAGCTTGCTTTATCGAAGTCTTGCTCCGTCTAGCGTGTGCCAGTCACTTCTGTCCTTGGCAGGGATTGTCCTATGGGTAAATGTATCGGAACTTTTACTGCTTTGTGTGAGCTCTGGTATGTTGGTGTCATGCGCCAGGCAGTACCTGACTCTCCGTCCCGAGTTAAATTTGTGGGAGGAGGCTGACTGGGGAAACCCAGGCTGGATCTACGATCCGGGACACGTCCAACCTTCTCTCCACCCGCACCTTGTGACATATTGACTGGGGAAGCATAGGTACATAGAAACAACAACTTCCATAACTTTCGTGTCAGTGAGTACATGTAAATCTTCGTTTTGGAGAACCTGTTTCTTCGGTAGCGAAGAGGAGGAAGAGTGTTGTGTTTAGTGATAAGGAAGAGTTTATAGTTCTAGAAAAAAGGATCGAACCGAGCTTTGACCTAAGAGTAGAGGATCTATTCCTAAATATTTAATAATAAAGAAAAAGGATGGTGACCTTTCTAAGATCGGCCCCTTCGTGATAGCTAGTGGCATCACCAAAGCAGCTGGAGGACCGTTTAATGATATAAGGAATACTAGGACGGATTATTTGTTGAAACCGTTAACGACTTACAGTCGTCTCGATTATTAAAAGCAAAGAAGATTGGATTTAACGACGTTTAAGTTGTACCACATGGTCTCTAAATACATCTAAAGGAATAATTGTGTGGAGAGATTTGCTAACTGCACCGAAGATAAAATTGTTGTTGAACTTTACGGACAGGAGTCATTGCATGTCGACGGCTAAACACTCGACGAATCGGAGAAGATCTAAATGTCCAGAGAAAATAAAGGCAGAATTTCATAGGCTTGATGTGCGTCCGTTCATCCCAACACCTTTGCGGTGTTGGGATGTCACCTTTGTCAGATGTCAAAAATTCGGACACACTACTGCGTTATGCACGAGGAAACAGATTTGCACGTGTGGCAACCCTTTGCACTCGGATGATCCGTGTAGGGACTCGCCGATATGTGTAATGGACAACATAGCGCAAGATCAACGAATTGTCGAAAATATAGGGAAGAAATTACGATTCAGGAAGTAACGACAGTTCAGAAACTCAGTTATTTTGAAGCTAGGAAAATCGTTCGTAGCAGAATTCCAAAGGCCACGACTTATGCACAGGTTGCTGCTGCTCCTGCAGTCACCGTCAAACCTAAGGACGTGGTAACAGAACTGACGCCAGTCTTAACAACATAGGTTGAAAGAAAAATTGATCAGAAATTAAAGAAACGAATATTCAGGGACAGCAGCCCAAAGTCGTCTAAAACAAAATCAGACCTGCCAAAAAAACAGTGTCTTACTTCACCCAAAGGCGAGGCAAATTCAAACAAAAATGATTAAACCTGAAACTCAAGTTCAGATTGAACAAATCCCAGCTCTGGGACCCGCAAAACCGGAAATACCAATCTTAGAAAATAAATATTTAATAATAATTACAATGGAGCCTCCAAAATCACAGAGGCCTTTAGCTGAGAAGGCGAGACACTCTGCAGCCCCAAATGTTCTTCCAGTTAGTACATCCAGTCTCAACTGTGATGTGCTTCTGGCTGTGCCAATGCAGTCTGTGTCATCTGATACCGGTGGCAGGAGATCCCCTGCGTTTTCCACCGGAGGAACTGAAGGATCGATCTCGGATATATGACTCCCCAGAATTTTATATCAAGTCCTTCAGGAAAATGGAGAAGAATAAGAATAAAGGATGGCCTAAAGGAAAACCAAGTCGATAGATTTAATCAAGAGAAAGATAAAATATCTTAATCGAGAATTTTATAACTAAATGAATTTTTTAATTTTTTATTGATATAGATTTTTGAGGTTTTAATATAAGTGTTTTGTGTGTGATGTTAAATGGCAAAGTCTTTTCACACCCTTGTCATACATCGTTTAATAAATTCTTTAATGTATATTTTAATTTTCAACACAGACAAGTTTTTGTTTTGAGAGTTTTGATTAATTTCATGAGAAATGGCTAGAAAGAATTTTAAAATGACAAGGGCCATTACACCCTTTTCTGTTGTGTTTTAGGGGTTTCCAATAACTATTGACAAGTCTATTTATATGCTCTTTTTTTTAAGAAACTACGCCTTGACTATGTCACCTGTATTCTATTTTCTGGGGAGGAAAAGATATTTTGTCTATTGACTTTGTTGCTAGCGTTTTTTACCGGGAGGGAATAACTAGTTTTTTTTTTGTGGAAGGGGCTAATGACCATAGCAGTCGATGCCCCTAAAGCTTCAAAAAAAGAAGAAAAATAATAATAACAATAACAATAATAATAATGCTCCGTATAATTTCAACCCCACTTCCGTGTAAAACATTTACGCACACGTCCGAGGCGGACAATGACTTCGTACTTCTGTACTTTCACTTAGGTCGGCCAAGGGGGAAATGGTCTTGTGCAGGAACTCCTTTGGAGTACGGGATTGGCGGTTCCGAGCTGGTTGCGGTTGTGCTTCTCGGTTTCGCTGTTTAGAGCGGTGGCGGGGGACATGACCGTGATCTGTTTTTCCGACGATGGGCGGAGTGCGGAAGGGGAGTGCTCATCTCTCTTCTCGGTTGTTGAGCCGGGTTGAGGGTGGGCCGCTGTAAGCTTGCTCTACCGAAGTCTTGCTCCGTCTAGCGTGTGCCAGTCACTTCTGTTCTTATTAGGGATTGTTCTGTGGGTAAGTGTATCTGAGCTTTTACTGCTTTGTGTGAGCTCTGGGATGTCGGTATCGTGGGTCAGGCAGTACCTGACTCCCCGGCCCGGGTTAAATTTGTGGGAGGCGGCTGACTGGGAAAACCCAGGCAGGATCTAGCCTCCGGGGCACGCCCAACCGTCTCTCCCCCGCACCTTACGACATATTAACTGGAAAAAAAACGTTTTTTTGGAACAATCTACTTTCACATTAGTTTTGGCAGATGGTCCAAACAAAACCACTCTTCTTGGAGAACCTTTGGCTTCAGACCCGAAGCGAAGGAAGAGTTTCGATGTTAGTGATAAGGAAAAGTCGGATCGAACTAAGTTTCGGCCGAAGAGTCAGTCAGTCATACCGAAGTATTTGGTTGTACGATGAAGTGAAGGAGATTTCACAACAGTCAGTCCTTTCGTAATTTCGCGTGGAATCACAGAAGCTGCCGGAGGACCAGTCAAGGAAGTTAGAAAGAGCTGTGTGTCTGTTCTTCGAGACTGTCAATGATTTACAGTCTTCACGGCTTCTTAAAGTTAAGAAGATCGGCGTAATGGATGTTGTGATTTCACCTCATGACAGGACTACTCTCTAAGGGAGTAGTCGTGTGCAGAACCTTATTAAACTGCATTGAAGAGGAAATAGTAGAAGAACTTTTCGAACAGGGTGTTGTAGAATATAGCCGATTGAATACTTGACGCAACGGAGAAGTTTCACCCTTTGCGTCGCACGTTCTCACCTTCAACAAACCAAGTATTCGGAAAAGATAAAGGCTGGTTTCCACAGACTTGAAGCGCGTCCGCTCATTCCGACTCCACTGGGGTGTTTCGGATGTCAACGGTCTGGACACACGGCAGTACGGTGTACAAGGCATCAGGATTTTTCTTATGGATCCAAAATCCACCCAGATCAACCGTGCAAGGATCCATCCATCTGTATGAATTGTCATGGGCATAACTTGGCAACATCGAGGAATTGCTCAGTGTACAAAGAAGTAGCCATCCAGGAGGCAAAGACACATTAAAGCCAAAACACATCATATATGAGCTAGCACCAGCCCTAGCGAATATGGTCGAAAGGATTCTCAACGAGAAACTTAGAATGCATAGAAAGTAGTTCTACACCGCACCAAAAGTTCAAGACGTAATTAAAGGAAAGACTACCAACCAAAGCAAGAACCTACGGTTAGTAATACGTGAAAAGAAAATCAGGAAAAAATTAAAAAAACCTCAATCTAATCTGAGAGAAGTTGAAATTCAGATAGAAAAAGTCCCAAATCAGGGAAAACGGAAAGATAATAAGAAAGTAAGTGACAGAAAAGAGGTACAAGTAAAAGTGGTTGTGAGCCTCCAAAGGAACAAAGAAAGCAAGAAAATTAAAAAAATGTAGGACTAGCGCCAAAAAAGTTATTTTAACTGAAAAAAGAACCGCCTGGCAAAAATACGTCTGCTCGATAACAGGACAGACAACTTCAGCAGAGGTATGGAACAAAGTCAAAGCGGTATCCGGTGGGTCAACTTACCACCAGGTTATCTGTATCAAATAAAAGCTCCTTGACTCGCCTTCGGACATAGCCGAGGAATTTTCGAGTCATTATGAAGCTGTCAGTGCAACCGATAATTATGATGATTTTATAAAGCACAAAGCTGTAACTGAAAATTATATATCGTTTGATACCCAGACTAATTTGTATTATAATGAAGAATTCAATCATGCTCTGAATTAAACAGCAAACACTGCCGCTGGTCCAGACAATATCCTATATGAAATGATCAGAATGCTAGATGTCATTGCAAGGAAGAAAATACTAGAACGCTTAAATCAAATTGTGATTTCTGGTATATATCCACGATCATGGAAAAAGCGATTATTGCTCCTATTTTAAAGAACGGGAAAAATCCCTTGGATGCGCAAAGCTATCAACCTATATCGCTTAGTTGCGCTCTAGGAAAAATTTTAGAACGCATGATAAACTTTCGACTCATGTGGATCCTTGAAAAAGAAGAATGGATTTCATCCCATCAAGCGGGGTATCGTAAATTTGACTCCACTCCAGACACGATGATTAATGTTCATATTGAATTGCTTTATAAATAAAAAGCATTGTGTTGCCGACTTTTACAAAATAGAGAAAGCCTTTGATACGACTTGGAGATACGGCATTTTAAGACAGCTACAACATGGGAAATAAAAGGAAGACTAGTAGTACGGAAACGGAGATACGAACGTCAAAATCCAAGATGGGGGACAGTTGGCCATCTTGGAATGACGTCACGAATTCAAGATGGCGGTGGTCGGCCATCTTGGATTGTGACGTCAGTGACGCTCGTAGCCCGTCAGTGTTGCCAACTTGATTTTTTTTGTGTCAGTGTTGCCAACCTGGTTATATATTTTGTATTATATTATTGAAGTAATATTTCAAAAGTTGGTAGCACTGTTGAACAGCTGTTGTGTAGCGGTCGGTTTGAATCAATAAATAACATTTAAAGTGTAAAAAAACCGGTTGTCGTCACCACCACCAACAACACCAACTGAAATACAAAGAAAAAAGTCCGTTACAATTCAAAAGAAAAACCAAATCAGTCCTACGTTACCGTATGATGGATTATAGCGTTGTTGTTGCATTTCCACACCACCCAGGAGGTAGCAACCGCGGCGCGTTGAGATTTTTTTTAACGAGTGAAATCTCTCCCCTAGAGGCCTACAAAACACTCGACTATACATCTTACGAAATGAAAATACGTCTTCATGATATTTCTTTACAAGATCATTAATAAACCTAATTGTGTGTGTCTTGTACAAATATGTGTTTGTAATCTTTTAAAATTGGTCTTAGATAGCAGATACCAAATTTTGTAATGTCGGTTTCTGGCAAGTATTGTTTAAGGGATTCATGATTGATTACAAGACTTACAGCTTTCATATTACAATAGTTATTTATTATATTTTCTATACCTAAATTATTACTAATAGTATCATTAATATTTTGAATTCTAATTGATTTAAAATAAACTGTTCATAATCGGATGTCTTTGTTTTTTTGTATTGTGCACGAAGGGCATTGATACTAATAAGTTCTTTCACTGTTTCTTTCAAATGAACACATTTTTTAACCTACAACACTTTATATTCTAAACTATAAATGTATAGTTATTTTCTGGATGAAATGCATATTTTAATTTAGCTATGTATCTGTATTTTATGTAATTAAATATACTTGACCAATCAAATTTATTATAGTCTATTTTATTTTCTGTTTTTAAAATCATGGCTGTTTTTTAGCATTGTTTGAGTTAAAAATTACCTTAAGTGCTGGTTGTAGTTCTTGGGTATCGGGTTCTTCTTGTTCGCCTTTGCTGATTGATATGATGTCTTTGTTGTCGTCGTAGTTGTTTGCCGATGCTTTTTGTTTTTTGATGTTTGGTTGTTGTCTGGAAGTACTGAGTTGAGCGTCCTGCATGTCGGGGTCTTGGAGTGGCGGGTGACGTCTGTCAACGGGCATTTTTCACTTAGAAACAAAAATCAAATACCACTAGTATATAAGGTGGTAACACCGACGACGACGACGATGATATGTGCAGTATGCGTTCAAGTCAAGCGACAGTGACGGAATGAAGAAAGAAACTAAGACGTACCCCCTCCATTCATACAAGGCCTTCGTATCCCCTCATACAGTGCCTACGCATCCGGTTGATCTCGAACATGTTTGAACAGGAAAACTACCATACTCAAACGACTATCTATAGTGTGACCTTGACGTCACACACACACACGTCACGACCAATAGGAACACAATCGTCTAAAGTGCCACACCCAAACCGCCGTTGAAGCCACGTGCCTGGTGTCAATTACGAGTAACCTTGAACATTTCTGAACAGTGTTTATAGTGTAATTCTAAGAAACGATTACGCATTCTCTCAGCAGTTTAATAGCGTAAGTAATCTGAAACGGCATATCATGTTACACAAAATGTTTCCTCATATCATCATGGGGATTCAGGAGCCCTACTGTATGAGAGGCCAGGTCCCAGGACCGCGAGGAGAAAAAATCCTACCTATGAATGGAGCTGACCATGTATGGGCTGCTACCTTTGAGGCGAACTCGGGACTAAGAGCGCTTTTAGTGTCACAGTACTTGACTGCGCACTATGTATGTAGTGAAATCAAAATTGGTGGGGAAAGCATCTTTGTTTTTAATGTCTATTGTCTATAGACAATAGACTATATAGACAATATAGACTATGTCTATTGTCAGTATCGTGACGCGCCAGGGGGATACATTGACGTGCTGCGGCAGATTGCCCGTACGTACGGAAATGCGAACCTTGTTATTGGAGGCGATTTTAATGCGCAATCGGCGCTTTGGTATAGCGATAGGGTGACTGACAAAGGCAGGGCATATGAGGAGACAATCATTGAGTCGGGTCTCAAAGTGCTGAATCAGCCTTCCAGGTTTCGTACCTTCGAGACTCTGCGAGGGAGTGCGAACATAGATGTGACTTTGTGTAATAGGCTTGCGTTGGTTAAAATTAGTAACTGGAGGATATATCCTGAACAGTTTAGCGATCATCGGATGATCGTGTTTGAATATTCTTTGGGACTTGGTGTGAGAGTCGCTCCCGCTGTTGAGGGACGAATTCTCACTCAAAAAGTGGATTGGAGAAAGTTCGATGAACTACTACAAGCCACTGATTGGGATGAGGGCGGTATTCTCCCGAACACGGTGTCGCGTATTCAGCTGCGGCTGATTAAGATAGCTGAAGCCTCGATGCCGCGTACACGAGGGACTTTGAAGTCTTTTGCCTGGTGTTCTAGCGATTTAGATAGCCTACGGCGGACGATGTATAAGGACCGAAAACGGTAGCAAAGGTGTAGGAACCCCGATAGGCGGGCTGCCTGTTAGAAACGTATAAACACATCAGGAGGCGATTCGTAAATACGGTGTATACGAAGAAACGTGCAGCTTGGCACAAGTTCGTATCGGATAATAGGGGGGGGGGATCCCTGGGGTGCAGTTTATAGGATAGTTATGAGTAGAAAAGTGAACGCGGAAGTATATACAACCCTCCGGGAGGGTGATGAATTTACGGCCGATGCGAGTAGCACCACGTCCTACACGCTTCGAGCCTTGCTGCCAGCGGACAGCGAGTTCACGGATGGGAATTTCCATCAAGAGCTCAGAGTGGCGATCCGGAACACGGGTCGCTGCTCTGACTCTGTCGGGGACTGGAGTTTAGATAAGGTAAGAGAGGCGGTTTTTTTCCTTGCCTAACACGAAGGCGCCGGGAATAGACGGTATTACCGGTGAATTAGTTAAGCGGTCGTGGGGTAGATTGCGGGACCCCTTGGTCCGACTTTACAATGAATGTTTGCGTCGGGGTGCCTTTCCTATGGAATGGAAAGTAGGCGATCTCCTGCTGATTCTTAAGTCTCTTGACTTGGATAGAGCAGTCGTGAAATCGTACAGACCGATAACGCTTCTCCCAGTGCTTGGGAAAGTACTCGAGAGACTGATTTCCAGCCCCTCGATGAGCTCTTCCGGGCTCGAGGGGCGTTCAGTGATCGGCAATTTGGTTTTAGGCGCGGTCCTGGAATCAGGTTCGTAGTTACTAAAGTTAGGGGTACCCGGTATAGAATGGTGCTCGGCATCAGTTTTGATATAAGGGGCGCGTTTGACAACAACTGGTGGCCGTCTAATTTAGACGGCCTGCTGAACGCTGGATGTCTGCGAGACATCTTTGAGCTGATTGTGAACTATTTTCGGGGTAGAGAGGTTCGGTTGATCATGGGTGGTGAAATGCTGGCGAAAGAGCCACGAAGGGTTGTCGCAGTGGTCTGTCCTCGGGCCGTTTTTTTGGAATGTAATTATAAACAAATTATTAACTTCGGATCTCGGTGAGGGATGCTCAAGCATTGCGTATGCGGATGACATACTGTTGCTTGTAGAAGGCGACACTTGGGCCGAAATAGAAACCAGGGCATGTAATGCCCTAGACGTAGTTTCGAACTGGTGCCACGAGGCTAAGCTCCAGTTCTCACCTGAGAAAAATAAACTGATCAGCCTGAAAAAGACGAAATCCCTTTCGGTGCGTCAGAACGTGAAGATGATTGTGTCCCGCTGCCATATGCGGAAAAAGTAAAGTACTTAGGTGTTTGGATTGGGGAATAACGTAGTTTCTCCCTCAATGTAGACTACCTTTGTGACAACGCGATCGGTTCCCTTGTTAAATTAAAAAGTGCCTGCAATAGAGAGTGGGCCTGGACGTCCGGGCGTGCCGGGTGATTTATCGTGCAGTATTTGTGGCAATACTGACGTACGCGTCACACTGCTGGAATGATTTAGCAAAGAAAAGCCTTTATCGAGGGAAGCTTTTGCGAGCCCAGCGCCTTGCTCTCATCACCGTGTGCAAGTCGTATAAGACGACTTCGACGGCAGCATTGCCAGTTATTTCGGGGGTAATCCCTGCTGATTTGTTAGTCATTGAACGTGCGGAAATTTATAGACGGGTTAAGAATGGCGAGAATAAGCGCTTGGTTTGTAAGGAACAGCGAGAGTTGACACTGAAAACTTGGCAGGCTCGCTGGAACGACGCGACCACTGGTCGAGTGACCTGTGGTTTTTTCCCTGACGTGGCAGAAAGAATGAAGTTGAAGTGACAGAATGAGGACCGTTATACCTCCCAATTTCTGACCGGCCATGGAAACTTTAATAAGAAATTGTTCGACCTCGGTCTTAAAGAGAGCCCACTCTGCGACGAATATGGAGTTAATGAGTCTAGCGCCCATGTGCTATTTGACTGTTTGAAATATGAGGTGGTGAGAGATTTCACTCGTAGGAAATATCGCGATGTAGGTGTAACTTTAGGACAGACCCGTGAAATGGTGGGCAGTAAGGCAGCGTGTAGGATTTTCACCGAGTTCGTACGCGAATTAGGTATCCTGCGCGGTTGAGGGCGAACCTGGTCTGTCTTATTTAGTCTGTAAGTTAGGTTTAAGACATTCATATTTTAGATTCTTAGTTTTAGCACTACCGCTGAGGCATGCAGGACGCAGGAAGATCCGGAGTAGACAACAGGTCGGGTTGCCGCATCACAGAAGACTTTTGAGCCTGAACGCTGAGGTAGTATTACATACCCGCGGGGAACACAACACACTATACACGAACACGCATAAACAACACTAATCGGACTAGTCCGCTAGTTCGAAGAAACTCCGCGTGGCTAAAATTAAACTATTCTCCAAGCCGGACCAACACACGAAAAAAAAGTCTTAGTAATAATTGCATGAACATCTAAATACACTCAACCGGCTTGGTCACACTTACACAAAATTCTATTCTATATTTCTGTCTTCCTTCCTATCTGGGACTCCGAAGCTATACGTGCTCGCTTTCGAACGAGCTCGGCTAGTTAGGAGCCCCTGGGGAAGTTTTTCCAAGCTTCTGGTCATGCTGAGAGGTACCTCCACGTTGTCTCTGCTGGGCAACGGCGTCTCTCTTCTTAGAGTAAAGTTAGGGCACTATCTTTGATTTGTTGAGTTTAGGCTAGCTACCTCTTTCTAAGCTAGCCACGTAAATGTAAATTCACGTAGTTTTTTGTGGCGAGTTTGACTTGATTTTGTTTCGAGGCGACGGCTAAACTTTGATGAAGCATGACCGGCGGATTTCCATTGGCGTTCGCTAGATGGGGTGTCAAACTTTCGGCCCAACGCGGGAGATCAGTCTCGTACTCAGGTACCCGGGGGTCGGGAGTGCGCACCGGGTCGAACGAAGTGACCCCAGAGGCCCCCTAGGGGGCGGATGCGATCTTAAATTGTGAGGAGGTTGTGCTTTAAGGTGGCTGAGTACACGCGGTGTTTGCGGGGTTAGCATCCATCCTGGCGGACCTTGGCCGTAGGCTTGAGGGCCCGGGTTGTGTCGGTAAGTCGGCCTGCACACTCGTGTGTAGTGTGTCGCAGTAGGGGTCAACTCACTAATACCGCCTGAACACGGGACAGTTGGGTAGCGGCGAACTCTGGGGCTACAGAAATTTCGCTAGACTAGCCTCTTTTAGCAACTCGGTTTTGTGTTGCGTGGTGGCAGTGAAACCTGCTACCACTACAATAGTTCTGGCTTCTTACCTCCGGAAAAGTTACCGGCGAGATTTAAAAAACATGCTATCTTGTTCGGTGACGGGTAGGAGATGTGAGTCCGCTAGTGCAGGCATCCCGATGAGTTCTCTGTGTGTAAAGATGGCTCCATCGGCGTAGAAGTGGGTCTCGTCGGTGGGTGCTTGGAAGGAGTTCCGGCACTACGACGGTTACTATGCACAGGTGCACCCCTGCCGGTTTGTGCTGTATGGGCAGCGGGGCAGGAAGAGAGTCGGCCAATGCAAGGAGTGTCGGTACGGATAAAACCCTCGTAAATTCCTAGCCAGATGAATTGGCGGTCGCTAGGCCGGTGGTGCTCAGGCGTCCTTCTCTTCCCTCTTATGGTTCGCGCTATAACCTGGGAAGGAGCAGTGGCTGCCATGTCTATGGTAATGAGTGGTGTAGCGGCTGAACATGCGCATTCAGATGGTAAACTCTGCGTACACCGAACTTACCCGTCCTACTCTGGTAGAGGACCATTTCATGTTAGGCGAATGTATGGTGCACCCCTTTAGGATAATATAGAGCCGGGCCTGTCTTCTCTCGCATGTATGAGTCTGGTGTGCCTTCAGTTTCGTGACCCTGCCCGGGTGATGGTCCGTGACCGGTGCTCAGGTATGGCAGGCCGGCGAGTATGCGGCGTCCGGGGGAAGCTGTGAGGACCCATGAGCCCTGGGACATCCTCATTGACTCCCTGCGCACGCTTTCTAACAACAGGTGCTTCCAAGGGCCCATTATGGGTAAAGTCTTTCAGAGTATTTGTTTTTTTCTGTCGCTCACTGCAGTCCTAACTTCTATCCTAGCCTTGTTTTATTAAACTCGTCTAGTATAAACTGCGATTCCGATTCTCGACTGCTTTTTCTTTTTTTAAACAAGGCTTGGACTCTAGTGAGGATCACTTACTACCTATTCAAGGATTTCGCTGCGGATTCCCCTTGTTTGTTTGGAGGACGAACAAATGGCTAACCCGAACCCGGGATGGTCGGGTAAGTGTGCGAAGCAGGGTCGACCGGTATCCGGCACCCTGCCTGTGGGCGGTAGCTCTCTTCTGCGTGTGGAGCGGGAGAAGCTTGACAAGTTGTGCTCGGATGTGGTTTCCGCGTTGGAGAACGACAAAGCTCGGAAGGTGAACCGAGAGACATTGCATAAGGTGGACAGTGCCCTCCGGGTCATTCGCTCCCTGTTCAAGAAGGTGTCTCTCAAACAGGCCAGGCTGATAGGGTTGAACTCAGGTCTTCAGCAGGCTTCGAAGGAGGCTGTCAACGGCATTCGGGCTCTGTTTACAGAGCTTAAGGATGCCGTTGTAACTGAGGTCACCTCAGCGTGTGCATGTACCCTCGGAAGTAGACAAGAAGGACTTTTCGGCAGCGATATTGTGACAAAATTCGCAATATCTGTCGAGTATCTCCGAGGAGGACTTCCGCAAGGAGTTCTCTGAGAAGTTCCGCCGCCACAGTCGTGCTCATGATGCGTCCACCGTGGAGGTAGAATGTACCCCTAGACTGAGAGACTTGCTTCAGAGTCGGGACTGTTGGTTCATCGGTTTCGGCTGTTGCAGGATAGTCGATCATGTAGCTCGGTTACATTGTTTTAAGTGTTTTGCGTTTGGTCGCTTGGCCAAACGTTGTTTAAGTGAGCCCCTCTACCACACCTGTGGCAAGGAAGGCCATAAAATGTGGGACTGTCTTGTTACGCAGGAGAGTCAGCTCACGTGCCTGAACTGCACTAGAGCCGACAAGTCTGGTGCTGATGGAAAGCACGCCACCACTAGTGTGGACTGTCCGGTCAGAAAGAGGGCCTACGGAAAAGAGCTGCAGCGAACTTCCTATGAATACGCTAAAGATAGGCTAGGTTAATATAGCCCGTTCCAGGACTTCCATGGATAACTGTGTGAGAATTGCGGAGAGGTAAAAGTTGGACATTGTGCTCGTTCAAGAGCCTTATTGTATCCGTAATCGGGTACCAGGGCCGCGTGGGGCAAAACTTTTGCATGTGAACGGAGCCGACCACATTTGGGCGGCCAATTATGTTGCTAATCCAAGGTTGAGTGCACTCATGGTGTCGCAATACACAACTGCGCACTATGTCTGCATCGAAATTAAATTCAGAGCGGAAAATGTTTTCGTGTTCAACGTTTACTGTCAGTACCGAGACCCGCCGAACAGATATATCGACGCGGTTAGGATGATTTATGGGGTATACGAAGGCCCGAACTTGATCGTGGGTGGTGATTTTAACACGCGGTCTGCACTTTGGTACGGCGACAGAGTTACCGATAGAGGTAGGGCGTTTGAGGAGGCATTTATTGAGTCAGGTTTCACTGTCCTGAATCAGCCTTCTAGGTTTCATACTTTTGAAACCCTGTTAGGTCGGGCGAATATAGATGTCACCCTTTGTAATTGGAATATCTTTAATAGAATATAGAATTAGTCAGTACATCCCGAACAGTTTAGCGATCACCACTTGATCAAGTTTGAAATTTCCTTGGGACCCGGCGAGAGAGTCGATCCCTCGTTTGAGGGAAGGCTTCTAACTCGAAAGGCTGATTGGAGGAAGTTTGATGAACTTCTGCGGTCTACGGATTGGGACGATGGTGGGATAACGCCAAACTCAGTGGCGCGAGTCTAACAGCGGTTGATCGGTATTGCGGAAGCTTCCATGCCACGAGCGAAAGGAACGGTTAAGTCCTATTCTTGGTGGTCTGGCGACCTAGATAGAATGAGGAAAGAAATGTACAGGAATCGAAAGCGATTCCAGCGGTGTCGAAACCCCGAAAGGCGTCTACAAGCTTAGCAGACGCCAGTTTGTGAACACGGTGTTCACTAAGAAACGTGTTGCATGGCACAAGTTTGTTATGGACCATCGAGGTGATCCTTGGGGCGCGGTATATAACGACGCGCTTAAGAAAAAAGTCAGTTCGGAGGTTTCTTCTACCCTTCGTGCGGGTGAAAAAGACTGCGGTCTTTTTCCTGCCCAACAGGAAGGCGCCAGCCGTTGATAAAATTACGGGCGAGCTTGTTAAGCGAGCATGGGGTAGGCTGAAAGACCCCTTGGTTAGACTGTATAACCGTGTCTTTCCCGGATGAGTGGAAGGTCGGTGATCACGGAATCGCTTTCGGTACGGAGAAATGTTAAAATGGACGGGGTCCCTACTCCGTACGCGGACAAAATTAAGAATTTAGGCGTTTGGATCGGTGAAGATGCAATTTTTTCCGTAACGTTAGCTACCTATGCGATAACGCGTTATGCTCGCTCATCAATTTGAAGAGCGTTTGTAATAGAGAGTGGAGCCTGGGTGTCCGAGCGTGCAAAGTAATTTATCGAGCGGTGTTTGAGGCTATTTTGACTTATGCGTCTCATAGTTGGGGGACTTGTTGCGAGAAGGACGGTTCGTGAAAAACTGTTGCGCACCCAGCGCCTTGCGCTTATCACAGTATGTAAGTCGTATAAAATGATATCTACTGCGGCTTTGCCTGTGCTGTCAGGGATGATTCCGATGGATGTCCTCATAATTGAGCGTTCGGAACTTTATCGGCGAGTGAAAAATGGTGAGCGTAAGAGTGTAGTTCGGAAAGAACTGAGAGGGTCACGTTTGAATTCTTTCCTAGTGTGAAAGATCGAATGAATTTGAAGTGGCAGAGTTGGGATCATTTTACCTCCCAATTCCTGTCGGGCCATGGGAATTTTAATAAAAAGCTGTACGACCTCGGACTCAAACAGAGTCCGCTCTGCGGCAAGTATGGAGTCGACGAGACTAATTTGGATGTTTTGTTTGACTGCGGAAAATACGATGTAGTTCGTGAGTTAACGCGAGAGAAATATCGAAACATCGGAGTGAATTTTGGACAGGCCCGCGAAATGGTGGGCAGTAAGGCAGCGTGTAGGATTTTCACTGAGTTCGTCCGCGAACTGGGTGTTCTTCGCAGTTGATGGCGGTTAACCATGGCCTGTCATTCTTAGTTATAAGCTTAGGTTAAGTTATTAATATTCTTAGATTATTAGTTTTAGCACTACCGCTAAGGCAAGCAGGACACAGGATGTCTCGGAGTGGACGACAGGTCGGATTGCCACATTACAGAAGACTTCTGGCCCTGGACGCTGTGGTGGTATATACATACCCATGCGGGACATAACATATTGTACTCGGGCACGCACATACAACACCTATCGGACTAGTCCGCTAGTCCGAAAACACTCCGTGTGGCTGACATTACACTCATCCCCAAGCCAAACTAAAAAGGTCGACGAAATTTTTATCTAAAAGACCGAATTTGTCAATTTTAACCAGAAACGGGGTTTCGGAAACTCGCGCAAGCGATTCGGGTTTTAGTTTATCTAGTGAGTTCTAAAATTGTTTTGAAAACGGTAGTGATAAAATTGTTTTAAATTTTGAGAGAGGTTGAGTTATTTAAAAAATCAAAAAATCTGTTAAAACAGAATAAAAATTAGTATAGGCGATTTAAACATTAAAATACTTCATGATGCTTAATAAATACTTATATTATTTTATTAAGGTTTGTTAAAAAAAAAAAAAAATTAAATAATGGTAATACAAGACTTGTAATTGTAACTTTATATTTGGCGTGACAAGAACTGTCACAAGAAAAATAGCTTATATTTAACTTTTAATTTTAACCTGCAAAAGTTACTTACTTTTTCACATACTAACTTCAAAAAGTTATCCATGAAAAAAATTTATATTTACTCAGAAGAAAACGTTATTTAGACAAAAGGTTTAAGTTAATACAGAAAAATTAGACCTTGGAAGGATTTTCAGTTTTTTTAGTTACTGCATATTTAAAAAAAATTAAAAAAGTGAAGTCAATGTACCACCATATTACTTGTGCGTGCGTGTATGTGTTTGTGCGCCCACACATACACACACACACACGCACTCGCGCGCACATAAACTTACGTATGGATTTTTCGTTATTTTATACCTAGAAGAATCGAAATACATAAAACAGTTTTTTATGTTGCATTCTATTTTCGCAAAAGTAAAAGGGAAATACGAAGAGTTTAGGGAAATTTCATCATCAAAACGGGAGAAATTGGATTTCTGGTAGCAGGAGTAGAACCGGTCAATAGATCCCTTGTAGCACTTACATTATATTCCGTAGTTGTGGTCATTAAATAATTTTTCGTTGTGTGATTTTAGTTGTACAATATTTTTCGCTATGTATTTTGATTTTTTTAGTGATTTTATCCGTAAAAACATAGTCTACCTAAATTTTAAATAAGGTATGTTATTTTTATATATGTATGTACACATTCACACACAACAAACATACAAATAGTCGTTCATTTATATGTGAATGTAAGAATGCGCATATTTATATATATATATTTTTAAACGGATATTGATCTAGTAGCATACATTAATATCAATAATTATCTATAATTAAAATAATGCTGATTTCAGTTATAAAAAATAATCAGTTTTGTACACAAACATATTGCTGTGGCCATTTTATTCAAACGATTTATCAACGTTATTATTTTGCGACCTGAAGAATTGTGGATCCCAGTTTAGATAAATTTAAAAATTTCAGAATTTCGGGTATATATATATTTGTACACATGCATACATAAAATTATTAAAGATGTGGTAATAAATAAGTGTGCATATTTTAAAATGTTACGTCTATTACTTTACGTTTATTATTGCTATTGTTTTGTTGTTATTATTATAGCTATTATTATTAAAAATAGTTGATAATTATAAAAATGGTAGTAAAAGAATTTAATTAAAAAAAAAGTTATTTAGTTAAACAAAAACATGTTCAATTGTTCGAAGCTCAAGGTAAATTTAAAAAAAAAATTCACTAAACGAAATAAAAAATCGATCAGATTTTTTTTGTCAGTTTATATTTCTTAATAAATTAATTTGTTGCCATATGGAACACTGTTTGCACTATCAAAAATCAGCAGCAATTTTTTTTGTTATTTGTTTATTTAACGATTAATGTTCCGTTTTTATTTTAACCGATTATAACGCACACCCTAAAAAATTAAGACCGCGATTATTCCGTTTTTAATTTTCATAAATCTCTGCATTAATGCTATAATCAGCTTTTTTTGTGTATACATTCGATAGACGTTTCTCGTGAAATTTATCTGCTTTTTTCTAATAACTGTATGCGCGTGTGAATTTGTATATATATTTATTGTGTTTACGCGCGCGTGGTGTAGTATAGTATCAGAAAAGGAACTGGCCTGTTATATTCTAAATTACTATTAACAGCTAATTATTCCTACACCGGCAAGAGTTTCTGTACACTTAAGGTTAAATTCATGTTTATATTGACCTTACTTAACGATAACTTTTGCTGTCAGTCGTTCGATCGGATAGATTCCTTTTGAGCCATCACTGATGTACTGATATTTCAATTTCGACGTGTTTGGTAGTCGTACGTGTTCGATTACATAGTTTGGTATTTTAATTTTTGTTTTCTTTTACCGTCTTTATCCGCTGAACTTTTCTGCTACCGTATTTAATGATAAAATACAATACATTGTTTAGTGTCATGAATTTTTAAGTTTTCCACAAACTTTATTTTTCTCTGATTCGTTTTAAAACCTTTTCATTTCGAGTAATCTGTTTAAGTTTTATCTTTTCATCGAAATTTCACCCTTCTTCAATAATATTCTTATAATTCCAGCATGCTTTAATTTACTAGAAACTTCTACGCTCAAAACATTAATTAAAGAATTATTAAAAAGGAATCAGATTTTCAAGTTTAGAATTATCTCCGCAGAAAATCTTGAATTGTGCTAACCGGTAATGTATTTCTTCCATTTCAGATGTTACTTACTTTTTTCTATCCAAATATTATTGTTAATTTATTTTTATTTTTTTAATTTTCGAAACACTTGATAATATTACTAGGTTCTGATTGCAGAATGGCTATAGTAGTTGAAAACTATGTGCCCTATATTGTAGTCAAGGAGGCATAAATTTCTATTCTTTTCTCTCTGGCTAAGTTCACGAATAGTTGTGGCTACCGGTCGGTTACTCTGCAGGAAAAAAATAAGAAATGAGATTATTATTGTTAACGGTTTTATTGTTGATTTTCACATTCTGCACTATATTGAGGCGTGGAACATGTAGCACTAATTATAAAAATATTCAGAGTGTAAAGTTATAAGGTATTACAAATTTTAATCTATTATAGAGCGATCTTTTTATCGAATCTGTGACTGCCGTTCAAAGGCAAACGATGAAACTGTTCGATTCTATATTTGAACTTACCGACTGAAATTCCGAGGCCGTTCCATGTTGCGAGTTTATTGTCGTTTTATTTCAATTTGGAATTTTAGTTGTGATGTTACAACTAATCCTCAGAAATCCTCAGAAAATTGTTTGCACATAATTAATGAGCGTATTTAAATTGTGATTTTGATTTTTCATCTCGAATCAAATCCTAAAGATTCTTCTGTGCGACAAATCTAGATTTAGAAACAAAATGAGTTTTTGTTTCGGTTCATATAACGGGGTTTCATCGTATGTTTTTTAAAAAAATATATAATACGATTACCTAATATCGGGTGTGTTCTGTTTTTGTAGTGTTTATCGATCCGATTACTTTATATTATTATTAGTTTTATTAAATATGTTTGGTATTTTATTACATTTCTTTATTACACGTTTTCTAACTCGTTATACGTATTCGCGTAAACGAGATTAAAATCTTAAAAACAAAAAAAACCTCAGTAGAAATTTCTACTGTATCTGTATAATACAAAAAGAACCGAACCGCTTGATCCAGAATTACATTATTTAGATGAAAAAAAATTGTTTACGCGTGAAGAGAAATTAGGGATTTAAAAGATTATTTGTTTTTTAAAAAGTGCAGAAGGATAAGAATGAGATTTTCAAAAAAACTAATCTTCTCTTCAAGAAAATGGCGATTGTATCGTGTAATTAAGTATTTTAGTCGGCGTATTTTGTATAAAGGACACGTGCAGTTATTTGCAATTTCTAGGTCGTAAGAGATAGATGTAGGTCAAAAACGTTTTGTAATCCCTTTTATATTCTACATAGTTTACAAGAAGAATTTAAAATAGAAATTTATCTCGTTTCCAATAGCAATAAAACAAAAATTTCAGATAAAGAAATGAGTTACAGAAGTGTTTGATTTTGCCTAATTTTTTATTTTTCGATAAAACCCTTACTTGTGTGCTTTTTCACATTTCACGGAGTTTCGTTTTATGTTGTATTTAAATTAGAAGAAAAGATTTTTAATCTTAAAAAGAAAAATAAATAATGATTTCTTTTTCCGGTGATATTTATGAGTTTCTGGTACTCCTCAATGCATTTAAATCTGAAAAAACGGTCTTACGTACGCGCGTGTATCCTAATAAATCATATTAATTTATTATAATTGTAGAAACAACAACCGACTTGATTAAAATGTGGAATAAATATTATATTTTACCAAAAGAGAAATACAAAAGTAATTAATTAAATTTTGGGCACAATAGATCGAACAACTTTTTAATTAACTTAAGCCGGATTCTGAATAAGTAACTCGTTTTTATCAAAGATAATCTACAAAGCATCTGAAACACACTTTATAGTGATTAAACGCGTTATATCCTTTACTGAATTCTGGCGGTATGTTTAAAGTTCTGTTTCACGACAGAAAGGGATACATTGAGTTGCTTTTCACAATTTTTCCGATCTTTCATACGGGTTGTGACCAATGTAAAACAGCTGAATTATTAGAGGCACCGGTAAGAGTTTCTTTCTATGAGAATAAAGTCTGTAAATGTTCAGCGGTTTCTACGGTGAAGAGAATGAAGGTAATTTTCATTTTGGTAAGTAAGGCGTGCTGATATACGATAATGTGTGCTAAGTGGAAAAAAATGGATGGAAACTATTTTACGCCTCAGTTTTACTAGTGGCATATGATGATTATTTTTGAAAATTTCTCTGTCTTTTTGGGAGCGACTTGTTTCAGGATAATACAAGTATTAAAGTTATGACACACACATTACATGAATTAAAAACTTGGGTTAGACTAACACCAGTCATTTACGATTAATTCTTAATTTTTATAAATACATTTTTGAATAACTGATGTAATTTATCCTACCCCTAAAACAGTAAACATAGTACCCAAGTAAGTTAAATTTTGGTATAATTTAAAATAAATTATCCTCAAATTATTTTTTCATATTCTGTAGATATTTTACATTTTTTTCTTCAATTATCGTCATTCTTAATTTACACTATAATGAAAAATATAATCAGAAAATACAAAGTTAAAAGCAACGAATTTAAGAACAGACTTGAATTTTGAAAAAAAGACGCGGAGTGTTATTACGTGACTTTTGAGACAATGAAGAGCAATCGTCATCGAATCAAGGAAAGTTTATTATAAGAAACTTGATTTAAAAAATTAAATAATGGAAAATGTAAATTACAGTATTATTAAGTACGTGAACGATATTCTTTTTCATACGAGGGGCTTTGACAAAAACCATAAAGCTATTACTTTAACATCGTTCTTGCTCTCCGTTTCGCGACCCACAGATCAATAAAAATGTTAAACCGAATACTGTGTTCAATTTATTTTTGGCCTATTCTTTCCAAAAGTTTTTTGCAAAAATCTTGCATCGATAATTATTTTATTTTCTTACTAGTCGTACTCGGGATTATTTTATATTCCTAATATTTTTCCGTTTAAAAAATATTCTTTCTTAAGTTTTCAACACTGCTTTTGTTGTATCTCTTCCTAGATTATCAGATCTACATTTATTAAATATTTCAATAATAAAGGCTATTCGATCGGGCAAAGCATGTCTACTTGAATTAGCGATTCATCTACCAGATGAGTAAATGAAATCAGAGCGGGGATTTATAGAATAATTTTTTTTCATTCTTGACACTTCGGCAGCCTAAATGCGAGATGGCTACCGACTACATTGCTGAGATTAAGCGTTTTAACTTTAGAGAGAGCGTAAAGACTGTTTTTCTCGATTCGTCAGATGCCAAAATCCAGTTATACGAAGTACATGTGTGTTTATTCTTCTGTTTGTACTGAAACGGGCCAAAACCAAACCTTAAAGCGGAGAACGCTTAAAATATATTATATCGCTAAACTAATCGCTCTTTAATTGTGTACAGGTGTCTCGCGAAGTAACGGAAAGAATTTCAGGAAATGTTCTACAAGTAAAGATAAAGAAAAAGGTTGTATAAAAATTGATCCGGAAACGCTCCGTTTTCGAGTTACTCGCGAAAAATTTCCTCAAGATTATTTCTGGTCCAAGGATAAAATGAAGCCGAACTGAAATTCGTGGAACTTATATTAAGGGGTATATTTAATAGTTTAATATGGTTTGCGACTTAAAAAAAAGAATAAAACAGGTGTTAGAACTGTACCGTCTGTAATTTTTGAGAAAATTATTGTAAAATCAAAATATTTGTGTCGTAAAACAAACTTTTTAGGTTTTATGTACAATAATTTCATTAAATCGAAGCACAGTTTAAGAAATTTGACTTTTATAAAAACAAAACAAGCCGAAGTGTGCCAGAAATATATTTTAGTTTTAAACCAAAACAAGAACGATTTCAGTAATGAAAATTATCTAGAATCAATATCAGTAAACATTTTTCTTTAATTTTACATGTGTACATATTCTGAAATTTTTTCAGTTTCTTTGAGAGATCTACGTATAATTAATGATATTAATAACAATTGTATTAGAACACAAGATTATTCATTATTTCTGTTAACTTTTAACAAAATATTACGGTGTTTATAACATGTATTATATTTTTTATTTTAATACGGTTTGCGAAAAAAATAAGAACATGTATATAAAATTTTGTCGATAAATAATTTTTTAATTACGTTTCGTTACCAAAATTTCTATCTTAAACGTTTGGGTTTACGATACGTAGTCATCTGAATAAAATATTTATTTACTGAAAGAATATTCTTCATATTACAGCGATAGACAAAAAAACGATTTTTAATATTTCTCTAAGTGTGATACCATTTCATGAATTGCTGTTTTGCGTAAATTACAGATCTGTAAATACAATTTTTCTGTCACCCTTAGTTTTAAATAAATCACGCTTCAAAAGAAAAATAAGGAAAAATATAGTTAAAATCTGTAAAATTTATTATTTTGCATGGCCTATAACTGTGTTAGAATGATTTCGCTGATGCGAAATCTTTCTTTCTTTTATAAATTGCTTCAAGCACATTTCGAATCAATGTCCAACAGTAATCGGCTAGCACGTTAGTATTCCATTTCCCTTTATACCCTGGAATTTAGAGGTCAGGGGGAAACCTGGCCGCTCACAAGCGGCGAGGCAGTGTGGCGCGAGCCGCACTGTCGGACCGTGTGGGAGTTCCTCGATGAGGTTGCTATGTTCAACCGTCATCGTTAATTTTAAGGGATTATTAAATGTAATGTAATTGGACTCCTACAGCTCTGCTGCTGGAAACCAACCTTGGTAATAGGGCTGGCCATCAGCCAAATCAGCTCCAAGCGCTGTTAAATGGTGGACAGGTACTAGCTGGCATACAGGGACCGAGGCGTGGCAGCCAAAATTGCTGTCTTTTTATTTTATAGACGTATAGTTTAAGTTGTTACAAGGGGTGCGCCTCCCCGATCTAGTTTTATGTTTGACAAGTGAGCGATTAGGACACTTAAGCGGGTGCTGTATGGCACCCTGCTTGATTCGCTCACGCACGTTAGGTAGCTCACTAGGAGCTTTTAGGATTTGGGTCGCTAAACCGTTCTGAGGCACAGTAGCCGTTCTTGGCACGGAACATTTGGTCTATGCTCTAGGGCGACCGAATGGGGTGGTGGTGGGAGAAATGCCAGCTAACCAAATTCCCTTTATAGCGGCTTTCCATCACCAAAATGTCTTGGTGGAAACGTTCATCGTGTTCGTCACTTACGTCTCCGAGGTTGTCCAGGAAAAAATCTAGATGTGAATAAAGGAAATGTATTTTCAAAGACATATTAAATCCCATAACTCTGTATGAGGTAACAAGTTGATTAATAATATCGCGGTAATTGTCGGATTTTTGTTTGCCGAGAAAATCTTTGCAAACGTCCTTAAATGAAGCCCAAGCTGCACTTTCTACATTATTTAACATTAAGTTAAATACATCATCTTTGACCAACTCCCTTATCTGAGGCCAACAAATATTCCTTCTTTAATTTTTTCTTCATTTACATTCGGAAATTTCTGCCTGATGAACAAAATTTCGGGATTATCCTTATTCATTGCTTTTAGAAACTGTTTCAGTAGTCCTATCTTGATATGGAGAGGGGGTAAAAATATTTTTTGGAGTTCAACTAAGGTCTTAGGAATAATATTTTTCCCATTTGGAGTTAAGTTGTCTCGTTTCTTCCACTCTTTGGTAACATAATGTTTATCACTAGCTCGGCTGTCCCATTCGCAAAGAAAACACATGCACTTAGTATAGCCTAACTGCATGCCTAAGAAAATAGCTATAACTTTCAAATGACCACATATGTTCCAGCTATGTTTTTTATAATTTATTTTTTCAAGAACGTCTTTCATCACGTCGTATGTCTCTTTCAAATTAATACCATAAGCGATTGGTATCGAAGGATATTTGTTACCGTTGTGTAGTAGAACCGCTTTTAAACTATACCTGGACGAATCTATGAAAAGGCGCCAGTCCTCAGGTTTATGAACTTGTCCTAAGTGTAGCATAAGCTCATAAATATTTGTACAATAAACAAAATTTTTTTCATCGATAAAGTACTGAGAAAGTTCTTTTTGTCGGCTTTGAAAGCCCAAAATTTTTGTATTTTTTGAAGTAATTCCAACCTTGCGGTCTTGATCCTAACAGTTCAGTTTGATTTTTGGTAAATTTAAATCCCCAACCAAATGATTTAATTCACCTTGTGATATAATATATTGACAAAATATTGTGGTTAATTGGAAGATAATTCAAAATCAAAATCATTGTTGTTTTTTTCAGTACTGCCTGATTCTTCACCGCTGCTTTCGAAACATACATTCGCAGGTGGCTAAGGAACTGGAATAATTTCACTGTAAGGTATAGGCCTGATTGCAGATTGCAATGAAGGATATTTTACAGTATATTTAGATTTTTTAGAAATTCCAGACACAATTATTAAACAAAAGTAACAATGGGTTACATGATCCTTTGGTTCACGCCAATCTATAGGTACACCAAATGACAAAGTCTTCCGTGTACCTTTCAGGCATCCTGTTAAATACACAGAACAATTAGTGCATACTATATGAGGAGTTTGCATCTTATCCTGATTACCAATTTTACACTGAAAGTACAAATGAAATGCTTTTTTAATTAAAAGTGAAACGTTTTTTCTATTTGATTTCACGGTACACTCACCACGTACATAACAAAAGGCATCCACATCATTTACACAATTTCGAGGCATTATGACACTGCACTGTTAACAAGCTTAAGACAGCAATAAGACTGAACAAAATTAATTCATTCCTGAATCCAGTACTTAATACAAACAACACAGCTGTGTTTTCAGCTACATATTTTGACCTGCACAGACATGATTAATCTTGTCCATGAAGGCTCACTCTTCAGTATTAGATATGATGTCATAATATGTGACTATGATATGACTCATATCATACTTTGTCTAGTATTTTTTATGTGTAGCTTACAAATTATGTTAACAAAGTTAAACAATCAAAAATGAGCTAACAAAATACAGTACAGGAGCTTAAAATGCTAACTATACGTTGAAAAATTAAAAAACTCCTTTAATGAAAATTAGAAAATTTTTCAAAAATGGTGGGTGATAGAAAGATTCTGAGTTCATATTCGTTTTAATCATAAAAAACAGATTAAAATCCTGTAACGCATGTTAGGAAACAAAAATTATGTTTATCAGTGTTTAATAAGACTGTTAAACATAATTTTTCAGTAAAACCTTCGCACAAACTTCTGTATGATATGAATCTATTAATTTGAGCTATAAGTGAATTAACTTGAATTATTCTAGACGATTATTATTATTATTATTATTATTATTATTAGACGATTACCGTATATATTCATGTATCACGCACACCCATGAGAAATGCGCATCCAGGTTTTAAAAACTGAAAAATATAAAAAAAAGTTTTTACTTTTTTGCATTTTATTAACAAAATCACCATAGACGGTTGAACGATTAGTTATTTCCATAATGTCAGTAAATCAGTCTCTGCTGTAAATATTTAATTAAAAGCATAGAAATTATTCTAAATATTTACGTTAATAACTGTAATCGGTGCTCGAGTTTCCGTTATCCGTAGAATTACAATTATCCTCAAAATCACTTAACCACAAATAATCGTTCTCACTTCCTTCGAGAGAGTTCAAATACAACATTTCTTGAACGAGTTTTTAATGAAATCATCCGGTATTTCTGACCAAGCCGCAATAATCCACATCAAAAATCTGTATCAAAGACGGTTTCTTAATTTTACCATATTACGTACTGTCGTGTTAGTCATCCGATGTGTGTTAGCGTTTTTTTTTTGCAACGAATTGGTTTGCTTGGCATTTCTTCCGTCACCACCCCATTCGGTCGCCCTAAAGCATAAGACCGAATGTCTGTGCCATAAACGGCTACTCGAAACAGTTTAGCGACCAGTGTCCTAAATAGCTCCTAGAACTTACCTAACAGCGTGAGCGGACTAACCGCGGTGCCATACACCACCGGCTTACGTGTCCCAACCGCTCACTTATCATATATTTACTAAAATGGGTAGGCGCATCCCGTCAACTACTAAATATATATATGACATCAATAAATTAAAATTTACTTCGTCTAGACAGCAATTCGCTGCCACGCCTAGGTAGCTGAATGCAAGTACCTGTCCACCACATTAAAGCGCTTGGAGCCTTAATTGGCTGGTGACCGCCACATGTCTCTAGGTTAGCTTCCGACAGCAGTGCGGTAGGAGTCTTTCCCTTAAGTAAACTACTGATGTCGGTTGGGAGCTCAAGGAACTCCCACACGATCTGACAATGCGACTTTTACCACATTGACTCGCCGCTTGTGAGTGGCCAATTTTCCCTTTGACCTCTAAGTTCCAGGGTGGCGCGGTCACTGCCCCCCCCTTAAGAGAAGGGCAGTCAAACATCAGGTGTTCATTTGACTGGACTTCCCCGCAGACGCACAGCTTATCAGCTGCCAGGCGGAACCGAAACAGTTATTGGTTCAAATTAACATGGTTGGTGAGCACTTGGGCACCCGTTGCCCTTAAAAACAAACTCGAGGCATACCATCCCGTATAAACTTGTTCAGGGAACTTCCCTTAGTCGTGGTGTCCCATTTCAGTTGCCATGCTCCCATCGCGAGGTTCTGCAGCCTCTTCCGCAGGCGAGAGATGGGCAAATGAACGAAATTTAGAACCGGTGCATTGTGATCACCGTTCCGCTCCGTTATTGGCCCGGCTCGAACCGCATCCCAAATACTTCGGCCTCCCGGCCTCTTCGCAATCTTCACATGGCTGCCCGAACTTTCAGCACTAAATCGATTTGAAGAACCTTTCTCAATACGGTGGTAGCGTCGTAGGAAGTTGTTTTAAAAACACCAGTGCATACAATTAAGGCTCTGCGCTGGATACTCCTTAAATTTTGAACAAGTGTTCTATTTATATCCAACCTTTGCGTCCAAACGGGCGCTGCGTAAGAGGTCATGCTTTCGAAGACACCTCGGTACACCATGTAAATTTGACGGCTAGACAACTCATAGTCCCGATCAGGCCTCCTAAGTTTGTGCATCACTGAGACGGCGTCCGCCGCTACTTAATATCGTTGCTAAGCAGCAACTTTCCATCAAACGAAACACCTAGGTATTTATGAACTCTAACTCGGATGATTACACAGCCTTTATACTTAATGTTGGTGTTTCGACTGTACGATAATTTGTCTGCATCCGTGCAGACAAACTTCGTCAACTTCAGACAAACTTCTGTGCCCAACTTCGTCTTGGGCACAGAAATCTTTAAATTTTGCATGACCATCCAGCCCTCCGCGGTCGACAAGGCCGCTTGCACCCGATCTTCCAGCTGCGGTCGTGAATTACAACGAATTAACAGGAGACAGTCATCGGCAAAAGCCTGGGCCGTGACCCCTTATGGGAATGTTAATAGCAGAATCCCGTCAAATACCAGGTTCCACAGCATGGGACCGAGAACGGAACCCTGCGGGCTTCCCCTGGTGACGGATTTTTCCACAACTAGATGTGCATCTTTAAACGGAGCCATACGATCAGGCAAATAGTCACGTACTATTACAATGTTTCCGTAGGCCTGCAGGCCTGGGAACATTGCGGCGTTTTAACCTATAGAGGACAGAACTCCAACACAAGGAAGGAATTGCTGTCTATGTTTATAAAAATTGGCAAAAACATGTTTACAGTCGGCGCTTTCCACCTCGGAAAGAGCATTTAAGATGAGATCCGCGTGCCAATCCCTTTCGTGAAGCCATATTGGCCTTGATTTAGAAAACAGTTCACCTCAATGCTTTTTCAGAGGCGTTCCACAATCAGCCTTTCAAGCAACTTGCCGATTACCGGCAAGAGGCTGATGGGCCGATAACTGCAGACCTTGCGTTAGTGTTTATGAAGTTCAGTTTTAAACGGTCGGTTTACACACATATTTAGAGGTTAAAGAGTAGATATCATTCCACCGAGAGTAAACTGATCGCACTTTCCAACAATTGATCTTTGCTTTACATTATCGGTCGTATGATCCCTAAAACTTTTCATACAAGGGAAGGTTTTCGAATAAAGCGCTTGGTAATCGCTCCCAGTTAGATTTAATGCAGTCTAATAGTAATTAATTATTCATCAATTCCTTTTCTTGTGTACCTACGAGGCTATTTTTTTTCCGTCCGATAGTAATGTCAGCATCACCGAGCAATGTTGTTTTTTATAACCGAAGTCCGTGATTAAATTTCTTTGCACCTACACTTTCAGTTGTTGTTGTAGATGATATTTCGAAAGTCAATAGTGTCCGGTCCGCATTCCCGATTTGATATAGGCAATAATTGTTCCTTTTTCGTAAATTTACGACATATCTTTGAATCTGACAGATTATCTTCGTATGCTGCTGGTAACCGCTGTTCTATTGTCTTCCTTCTTCGAATAGAAAAACTATGTCGTTAAAGAAATCAGCATACCCAGTTAAGATTAGCTTTAAATTCATCCCTACCGATATTTAATTAATTTCTCGGGCTTTCATCTGACACATTTATTTAGAAATTGCGTATCTACACCGACGTATATTACTCATATATGCGCCACAAGCTTTTCTTCTTTTTCCAGTTATTTCACCTTTTTCCGGCGAAATGCTCTGTTGTTCTTATCGGCTACAAGAAATTCGTTTTCTTTCTTTCGCCACTTACGATTGCAGGATTCTTCTATATAAAATTTTCTGCCTGTAGCACGATTTTCATGCCCCTTTGCGTTATAACACATAATATTTCTGCAACAGTGAATGAACGCAGTCTCTTTTTTCACTCATTCTGTAGTTCTACTGTACACGAAACTTTCACATGCTTAACGGTCGTTGTCACAGTGAAAAATAAATAATCATAAAATTACTAAAAAAATGATCGATAAGAATATTTTCATACGAAATAACAATAGCCTACGTAGGAGAAAAATGCAAAGGGCAGCTTCCGATAAGTCTACTGCCACGTCGTAGAAAAGAGTTGTATTTTCTAATACCGGTAATTCCTCATACATTTTTGTTTTTATATAAATCATTTTATTTCTCTGGATGAAATTTCGTAGTCGTAAAATAGCCGTTTGTATTTCCTTATGAGCTGATTCATATATATATATATATATATAAATTTAACGATTGCATCATCATCAGTGTGAAACCTTAAAATCCATGTACGACGCGCGGGCTATTTTTGCAATCTTCATTTCGGACAAAATGGTGCGCATCGGCGTATAAGATATATATGTATTTAAATTAAAGATCATGATTTAATCATTTGCAAAGAAAAAATCCGGCCCCAAATTCACGGCCTATCATATCGCGTCCCATTATCCACAGTATTTTAGATTAAGGTGGGTCGGTTCTTCTTCAATATTTCATTTTTCTATTCATCGGGTTTGGTTATTTTAGTTCTATGGCTTTTAATAACAAATAAGACGGTTCTAAACTAATATTTCTAAAAATCATTTTCATATTATTTTTCCTATGATTAAATTATTACTATTATTTACTAAATATTAAACAATATTTTAATTTGTATAATTTTTTTCTTTACATTTCTTATTCATTATAAATAATTTTTTTTTTTGTAAAATTATTTCATTACGTCTGTGTTTGTCTTTCTTACCTCTCCAATTTTCTTCAGATCCGCAAAAATATACTCTCTATTTTCTATTTTATGACATTGATATCTCTTTTTCACCAGAAAAAATATTCTCGTTCATTTCTGTTTTATGTTCATATACTAAATTCCTTTTAAAGATTGAAAGAATTATTTTTTATCGAATAATTTTTTCGATAAATCAACTCTATATAATTTTATTGTTGAATTAGACTAGCCCGAAGTACCTTTTCTACGCACGAGTAGATACAAAATTTTTAAATCAGGGATATTCTTTTGAACGACTTAAAGAAATTTTTAATTAAAATAATTTTGTTTATTTTTCCTAAAGGCATCTTTATGAAATAGCATGCCAAAAATCAATTTTTTAGTTATTAAGCCAGTGAGTCGGTGATGAGTCGGCTTCTCCATTTTATAACTCTACAGTAACATGTCACTGCAATGTTAAATGTTAAACCAGATCCGGCTACTGGGTTGGGGGGCCGGGGGTGACATGGACAAGCCCGGTTCTCTCTGCTCAGTGGTTAGAGGCGTGAGACATTAAAGAGTATAGACCGAGACCCGGTCTCCGGGGAGGAGCCGAGAACAACATAGTCGGATCCGGTACACCTCTTCTTGGAGATTAGAGGTAGGTGATAAAAAAGATCCACAGGGGGGGGGGGGCTGAACTGCCATGCCGGACACACTGCCGGTAGGTGGGGAGGTCCTGTTACAGTTGAAGGACGCTCTCCTGGGCTGAGCTTTACTTGCTTGTATGTTCGACCCAGGGGAGTAAGGGATAATGAAAAAAAACTCTTTTAGAATATAGTTCAGATACGGTTTTACGTAATTTTCAATTTAAAATAAAGTAGTCGATTTTTAAAAAATCGATAATGATAAAAAAAATAAACACAATTACCAAATGTTTCGTATGAATCTAAAATGTTGAAGATTACAAGGAAGGAAAATAACCTTTGAAAAATTTACAGCTACAGAAAGGAATGGAGGAAATGAAAATGGACTGATGGAATGAAGAATAAAGAATGCCGGAGATAAGAGGAAACTGGTGAAGATGATAAAAAAGAGCGAAATATCTTTGTCGAATTAGAACTGAGAAGGAGTTCTGTAACAAAAAGGATTATCGTAGGAAAAAGAAGCTTTCAAATCATGACAGTCGTCAAAGAATGAATAAATTATAAAGAAATGAAGGAAGACACTCAGGAAAGATAAAAATGGAAGAAATCTATTTATTAACTACCTCAGGACTGATTACTAAAAGTAAGATCGTGGGAGAAATTAATTTTCGGTAAGTAATTTTTGTGGTAAGTTTAAAATAATTATAATTTTTCTTTTACGAATTTACATATTTATAAAATGATTAAAAAAATAAATACTAGATCTCTATTATATAGGATTTTATGAAAAAAAAAACATGACCAATGACAATATTCTGAACTATTTGGACATAAATTTCTTTTTAAAAATGTTATCCTTTTTTACTTTTTATCTCAGAGATAGAAGTGTATAAACTATTCCCTAAAATAACGGCTTTTTTTTTATAAAAAAAAAAAATTAATTCGATCTGTTGAGTAGAACGATCTTAAAACTAGAACTCGGTTTCCTTTTTTCGGCTGAAAACTGTTCATGACCTTATAACGTCACATTTAGAAAAAAAAGTTTACAGCTTGAAATAGTTAAAATTTATAGACTGAATGAAATTACTTCTATGAAAAGAAGAAAACAGGAAAGAAAATTGTGATGTGTAATTAAAAATGAAAACTCCAAAACACTATAGTTTTTACTAACTAGAATGCTTTTTTAAATTATTAAAAAAAAAAGTAAATGATTTTTTTCCAGTGGTATTCTTCTAATAAAAAAAAAAAATGTTAGAATGAAATATTCATTAAATCTCTTCGAGGTGGAGAACACTCTCCATAACCTTTAGTTCTATTTTTAGAAAAAAGCTGACAAAAAAGTTGTAATATTTTTTTAGCAGTGTTTATTTATTTTTATATAGTGAAAAAATAATGTTTAAAAAAGAGTTACCTAAAATATATTTTTTGGGGTATCGGTCATTTATGATGTAGTTTTATTATAAAACATTCATTTTATGTTTAATTAAACCAAAACAAATTTAAAAAATTTAAAAAATCGGTATTTTTTTTCTACTTCCCACCACCAAAATCACTTTCCAAGAAAATTGTTTGATTTTTCACTTTTACTATGTTAAATGGAAGAAACTAAAAAGAAATTCCCCTGAAAAATGTACAGCCATAAAACTTTCCCTAAGATTCCTTGTTTTGGGGGTGGAGAGTGAATTATGAAATTCACTTAAAAATTGTGAAATTTTATACAATATTAGTATTATTAATAGTTAATTAGGCCAAAAAAGTTTAAAAAAATTAAAAAAATCGATATTTTAAAACGTTGATCGGTTACTTCACCCCTAATATTTCCTCCAAAGTATTTGTTTTGAGCCACTTGCCCTATTATTATGTCTAGGAAGACAAAAAGAAATCGGTTAAAAATATGCAATAAATAAAAAGATAACTTTTTCGATTTTTGATAAGGGGGAATTTTGGGGCAAACGTTTCTTTTAAAGTGGAAAGTTAAACGTGCACGAATGTACTGAGCTTAATACAAAGCGAGGTTATGTTTGTAAATTTTGAGAAAATGGATCCCAAAAGCTATCTACCCCTCCTCATTGAGATATCGACCCCAAAATTTTACCAACAAATTGCTCGGTATGCACGAGTCTCTGTATAAAATTCAAAATCTGTGCACTAAAACCAATTTATCCAGTCAAACACGCACGTACGTACGTACGAATATTCCCCCCACGTTTTTTTTGCAGTCTCTGGGTCATGAAATGTCGAGAAATGCAAAAAATCCCGTACACCATTTTTTGACTGATTACCATACTTTCCTTCTTGCAGTGTAGCTCTAGAGCTATGATGCCAGGAAAGTAACTGAACGGTGGGACTAACTCCCTGTTATGCAACATATCGCCCTATTTTTATAATCGTTTATGTGTCAAAACGTTGACGATAGTAATCCGAGGAAGAGATAATATTTAAACCGATTCCGTCAGTTATTATTATTTTAATTAGGTAGAATAAGAAAAAAGGTTGCGCATCTCCGACCTCTTCTGAGTTATATTTGTTTAAGGTTAACTCTTTCGAAACTTTTCTTAAAGTGTAATGAACGATTATAAAATATTACAATTTATTGTTTCAAACGTTCAAAGCTTTGTGCGGAATCGAGAATAAGATAATTATCAATACTACGTATATCTTGTAATTCCAGATTTTAATAATTGCGTAATCTTTTTACGATATATTTGAACCTTAATAAGTCGTTTCATAATGAAAGAGAAAAAAAATCAAAGGGTTGTTTCTTCAAAAAAAAAAAAAAAAAAGATCGAATGAAAAGTAAATAAAAGAAGTATCCTTTTTTGAGTAATTTTTAATAATTCAACTTTACACTGTATGAATGGTTGGAAATAATATTTTTACGTTCTCTTGTATACCAGTATATCTAGCGTCATAATCTTAAAGGTTGTTGGCGAAACGTACAACCGTTACGAGATCATCATTATAATGAATACTAAGTCATTATCAAGAATAACAAGTTCATATGCCAGGCTTACTTATACAAATATTTACTTGAAAGTAATTAACTTACTGAATAAAATTAAGCGTATTATATATCTTAAGGCATTATATTGCACGATCCAGTTTTAAATAGTTAACCAGAAACGTTACGATTGTTCAGTAAAAAATGTTTTCGGCTGCGTTTTTAATATTAAACCGCTTAATAAATCTGTTTTAATAATATAATGAAGGGAAATTCTATAATGAAAATAAACCCAAAAATAAAAATGAAATCTGCAATGCGGTTTTTCATTGTCCTCGACAACAGAATGGGAACGATAAATGTTACGATAAAAAATTATTGGCGTAAGTTATTATAATACACCCGGATAGAAAATTTTTCATTTCAAATTTATTTTAAGGAACATTTTAAACAATTTTTATTAATTATCTTTCGTGTAATTATGGTAGTTTACAATGTACATAAATATTTAAAAATATACCAGGGAAATAAATAAATATGCATTTCCTTACCGATCCATTTTGTAATTCATTTATGTCGTGAAAATATCGTTCTAATATTTTTATAGTTTTTTTTTTGTTATGATCAGACAAAAGAATCGTTACAAAAATATGGAAAATTTTTAACAAAAATTTTGTTAAAATTTCTCAAAATTTGCATAGAGATTAACATTTAGCCGCTCCCACTCCTCGTTGACGAAGTTGTAAAATAGTACTACCTTTACGCTTTACTTATTTTATTATAACAATTGTTTGTTTAACCGGCAAAACATTACAAAAAAATAAAAAACGTTTTAATGAAATAAAATTTTATTTTACACATTTCAGTAAAGTCGACTTGAGATAAATTAACGATAAGAATTACCTGTTAAACTTATAAAAACGATTTAAAATAACTTCTACTCATTAAATGCTTCTTTTAGAAAAAAATATTAAGTCTGTAATCGAAACAAAAAAATTATCTTTTTAAAAAGATCATTCTGCATTAGAACAAAAAATATTTTTTCAATTCTTTGTTAAATTTTAACCGTTAGAAGTCGGCGACCGATTAAAGATAAAACTGCCGACTCTTAATTTTCCTAAAAGATGAACTAACGTAAAAATTATTATCTTAGTTCAAATTTTATTAAAGTTTCTTATAAAAAAAAAGTTATTAATATTTTTTTTTAATTTCACATTTAAAGAACAATTTAGTTTCGGAGTAACAGTACAAGGTGAAAAGATAAAGATGCTACGATTTGCTGATGATATAGTAATTCTAGCCGAGAGTAAAAAGGATTTAGAAGAAACAATGAACGGCATAGATGAAGTCCTATCGCATGAAAATAAACAAGAACAAAACAAAAGTAATGAAATGTATTAGAAATAACAAAGATGGACCACTGAATGTGAAAATAGGCGGAGAAAAGATTATGGAGGTAGAAGAATTTTGTTATTTGGGAAGTAGAATTACTAAAGGTGGACGAAGCAGGAGCGATATAAAATGCCGAACAGCACAGAAGAAATGAGCCTTCAGTCAGAAATATAATTTGTTTACATCAAAAATTAATTTAAAGGTTAGGAAAAGATTTTTGAAAGTTTATGTTTGGAGTGTCGCTTTATATGGAAGTGAAACTTGGACGATCGGAGTATCTGAGAAGAAAAGATTAGAAGTTTTTGAAATGTGGTGCTACAGGAGAATGTTAAAATTCAGATGGGTGGATAAAGTGACAAATGAAGAGGTGTTACGGCAAATAGATGAAGAAAGAAGCATTTGGAAAAATATAGCTAAAAGAAGAGACAGACTTATGGGCCACATACTAAGGCATCCTGGAATAGTCGCTTTAATATTGGAAGGACAGGTAGAAGGAAAAAATTGTGTAGGCAGGCCACGTTTGGAATATGTAAAACAAATTGTTAGGGATTTAAGATGTAGGGGGTATGCCGAAATGAAACGACTAACACTAGATAGGGAGTCTTGGAGAGCTGCATCAAACCAGTCAAATGACTGAAGACAAAAAAAAAAATTTCACATTTTTAATAATTTGGATAGGACTTAAAAAACGCCACTCTTGTGAAACAAACAAAATTATGAAAAATTTCTCTCTTGTTAAAAATAAGAAAAGAAATATAGAAAAACGATGTAAAGAAGCTGTCGACAAGCGTGAGCTAAGTCTTTCTGGATTTCTGGAATATATTGTATTTTACCCGAGATTCTCCGACTAATTTTCTTCGATTTTCGCGTTAAAATATTTTGAATATTGGGATAACACTATTAATTACTGTATATCATTATGATGTAATAATGCAGTACTAAGCTATGATGACAGAAACAAAAACTAAAAATATTTTCAAATCGTTTACGTAGGGAATACAGTTTTTCATTTAAAAATCTTTCACCTTATTTATGTGGAAAAAACTTTAACGAACGAGTAGAGAAAATTTGTTACGAGCAAAAAAATATTAATTGAAACGAGTTCGTTTGATTAAGGAAATAGGGCTTATAATACGGAAAAAAATGTGAATCGAAAACTTTTTTCTGTTAGCTCCGGACCTCCTATAATATAAAGACAGCCCCGACGGAGAATCAGGGGGAATTATTCACTCCTGCACTTCTTCCGCCGTCTCCGTACTAATCTTCACCGGCTTCACCGTACTAATCTTCGGGTAATCTTCACCGACATCGCGTCCTTGTGATGTTATCTGGGGAAATCACGCCGAATTCCCTCCAGCATGCTTCCCTATTCTGCAAGACCCGATTGCATACGAACACACATTTACTGAAGTCTGTTAAAATTTAGAAAGATGTATAAAAATCAGATTTCCAAAAAATAAAAATTCAGTCCGTCTAGTATACATAAGTTACTTTAGGAATTTTCACTATTGTGTTTTATCGTTGTGTTAAGGGTCGGGAAGCCCGCCTTTACTCGATAAGAAGCTCAGTCCCAGGTTAACTTTTTTACAGCTATCGAACGGGTCTATTTGATAAAGGCATCCTCATAAAACTATGCGAACGCCGAGGATACATTAACTCAAAAAAGTCCCCGTATTCTTAAAATGGGATCCATGGGGTGTAGAAAAAATCCCACAGAAATTCACCGGAAAGGAAAAGAAAAAAGTATAATGTAAAAATCTAGCCGCAAAGGAACCGCAGATTGAGACAGAGTAGTACTTAATCTCCTTCCAGGTAGTGAGAATCTATCCAGAATAATCCTTCGGGATATCCGGGTTATTTTTACCGAGATGGGGGCGGTACACTAACGATTATAACGGTTTTCCGTAGACCGGCTTAAATATATACTGCAAAAATTGATTTTCCTCCATTCACTTAAGAAACAACTAATACGGTGAGGCTCATCCTTTCTTAGGAGAAACCTTCGTCCCTCCTCAGAATTGTGTGGTGTGTGTTAAATTATCCACCTGATTAATGATGTTGGGGTAATTTTTTTCTGAGATGTAATGCCAAATATATGCTTATATCCCTATAGTCTCATATATAAAGAATTTTGTGACAAAGGTATAAAAATTATTGGATTCAAATGATATAAAATGCCAAGAAATACCAAAATCTACAGAGGGATATCATTTTTTTTAAGTGGCAGGAATATTTTTATCTGTTATACATAATTTTATGGTCGTAAGAAAAATAAAATGGATCGATAGTAGAAAATCCGTGTTCTTTTCTTCGTAGAAAATGTTTGGATTGGATATCCTTCATTGCATTGGTTATTTAATTTTCCTCGTTATATGCACATATTAGCTACGGATTGATGCATTTCTCATTACCGTATTTTATATATCCCACAATACATTGCCCGTATTTTATAAAATAAAATACAATAACGTACTATTACAACCGGTATTTAGAGTTATCGTGGATAAAGATGATATTTACTCTTTATTCTAGTGTACATAATAGGTTTAGCTGAATTTACCGTACCGCTTCAGAATTGTAAATCTTTTACCAAAGATTACCTCCATGATGATAAACATACAATACTTATGTATGTGTGTACGAAAAATCGATGTTAAATTTTAATTAGAAATTTTAAAAGTATGTTAAATGTAGCGGATAAAAAAGATTTATTGTTAGAATGTGACATAATAAAGAAAACTGTCATACGATTTCAATTCTATAAAACGCTAAATTAAAAATATATTTTGAAGAAAAAGACAAAACTTACGAAACTAAAGCACAGAATGAATTTAATTCGATTGTTTCTTAACTCCTATCGCCTAACTTTAACTCCTGTTCTTTCAAACTTACAATTTGAAAAATAACTTAATATATTAATACATTGGAATTATAAATCTAGCGATGAAACATCCATGTTTCTTTTTTTTAAAAAGATGAGATTTAAACAAATATAAAAATAAATAGAGGTGAATTCAATAAAGTTTATTTACATTTTTCAGTAGTTTTCTGACAGTTTAATTTTTTTAAATTCATAAGCTAGCGCAAGATTTATCATGCCAGTGTTCGTGACAAGGAATTCAGACGGGCGTGCTATAGGAATATGAATTTGTAGCCACTTTAAGTATTATTGACTTATTACACACAGATAATCAGAAACACACCCACACGTATACTATAAGATATTAGTTTTTTTTATATTTTTAGATGTATAAATAGAAAGATATAATATATAAAGAGCGAGAGAAAAATAGACAGTTCGAGAGGGAGAGGGGGACGAACCTCATCTATAAAACAGAAATTCGATCACCTATCGCACGATTTACCTTAGTATCTGTTAAATATCGATCGTATCGTGATTTATCGGAATTCATAATATTAATATTAAATTCATAATATTAATTTATATAAATATTAAAAATTCATAATATTAATATTAATAGGAAACATACTGTTAATGATAGAATTGGTACAATATAAGTTAGCCTATGGTTTTTACCGTGTGAAAGTACGGCGGAGCTACGCATAGAGAAATACATTCATTGTAAAATGCTCATCTAAACCGTCTGCTATACTTGAGACGATATAGGCACACGCTTAAAATTAGAAACTACCACTAAGTAAATCTTATCGGCGTATATAATAATTTATGCAATAATTAAGGTATTTTATTACTTACTATCTTACTTTTTTCCCGCTTTTCCGGTTGAATCGTGATTACGATTTATGCATCAAAATTCTGAAATTTCGAAATAAAAAACTTTTGATTTTAGTTAAGAGGCTTCTTTACTTTTTAAGGAAAATTTAGGAAATTTTTTGAAGCAAACCTTCTTAACGCAGGCTTCGGGATGGGGAGTCTACTCAGAAAAAACGAGCGTCACGAAGAAGTGTCACGCGCTGGCTGATAACACAGTTCATTCAAGAATCGTGTTCAAAGAATGATACTGTTACTTGTTTGTGAACGGTTTTTGATCGCGCTCATATTTGTTATTTTTATTCTAATAACCGATACGTTCTTTCTGTTATACAATGTTGAAGAGGAGTTGTGAAACCCTTTCTATTCCTTGTTAAATTAATTTAGTCTAAATCGTGACTACTACTATTTCCAACCGACTTATTGCAAATAAAAGCGCATTCTTAACCTTGATGTGGTTGAGCTTTTGTGAGAAATCTGTGTGATTCATAATCTCTACTTAATAATAAGTATAAGAAAAAAACGCAAGTTTGTTTTTGTAATGTTTAATGTAATCCGTATTGCGTATACGTTATTTGCACCATTAATAATTCATTTAACATTGCGTAAAAAGCTTCGCTTCCGTGGAGTGTCCACGCACCGACTCACTCGTTATTATTTTATAAAAAAGTGATCCCTAAAGAAAAAAAAAAAAAATTAAAACAGAATTATTTACAAATATTGAAAAAGTAAAATATAACTTTTAGAAAGTAATGAAAAATATTGTTTCTCATGTATTTAATATATATTTATTTAATAATGTACGGACACGCTAGAGCCTAAAATCGGTTCGATTAGTTTGAATACTATTTTTGTTGTCAATGATGTTGTTGCTTTTTTCTTTAAGCTTGGCATTGCTTGGTTGCTTAGTATAAAGCTTGTATGCAAAGTACAAAAATATTTGGAACACATTTTTTTCCGTATCGGTCGGTCTTTTTTATTTTTTGTAAACTGACAAAAATAAAGGGGGAAGGATATGGTACAACCGATACATCGAAGCAATCATCTTTTTCTGGAACTAAAGACCTCTGAATATTTCTGAATATGTCAACAAAGTCAAAAAGCGTTTGACTTTTATATAAACTGTCTCTAACATTAACACTACTAGTATTATTATTTCAGAAATGAAACATTATTAACAATTTCTCAAAACGATTAAATAAAATTATTGATGATGAATAACTTTAGAAAAACTTATCTTTCCTCCAAAAATGATGAGTGGTGCGAATTTATACTAACCCCATGTATAAAACAATACCAATAAAATATTTCATCTCGTTTGGGTCGGTATTGAACCAAGATTTTAGTTGAAAAGGACGTAAACCTAGGCGTTTTTCTAGGCAGCATAGCGACAAGTTTCAGTGACGAAAACTTAATTACTTCATCAACATAAAACTGGTAAAAATGATTCGCCGTACCATTTAAAGAAATATAAAATAAATCGGGATTTATTCCTATCTGGTTATTATTAGGACTGAAAGTAATATTTTTTAAATTATGAACGTCTGGCTCGTGTTTTGCACAGAATCTGCGGCTGGGGCTTGGCCATTCGGCAATAGAGTTTTTTGGTTCCAGGTTCTAATGAAACTCTTTTTGGCCGATCTTTCCTTATCTAATGATTTTCTCTGTCTCTGCTATTCCATTCCCCCAAAAAGCAAGGAAACTTTGTGTATCCTCCATGCTGTTCTAGGAGAATCGACATATTTTGAGGTCGCCGGACGTAATCCCCTTACGACTGTCGTATTTCATTTTATTGTGAACAAATTCAAATTATCGTAATCCTTTTTTAAATAGGCAGAATGCTCATTTAAAAGATACCCTCACGAGTATTGAGGAATACGTATTCCCATTATGAAAGGACAACTTTGACGATTCTTTTGGACGAATCTATGAACGGTCTCCGATCGGTACTTTCGTACGGAATGTTAAATCGAGTCAAAAGTCCACATACATCAGTGCAAAAGACCTTTGGAAGAAAATCCTTTTCTCGGTTCCTGAACCAGGAAAATGAGGCGCTAGCTGCTAGCAGGTTCTTTTCTTTAAGCCTCGAACCAAGCAATTCTGAATTTTCTTTGGTCAGATGTAAGTCTCGAACCAAATCGTTTAGTTCAGACTGTGAATAAAGCTCTGGTGCACAGCTATCTCCGGGTTCGTACTCCTCGATATTATCTTCATTTAAATCACTTATGGAACCGTCTATTTCAGGTAAATGTTTTGATAGAATTGACACTCGTACGTCTGGACCATGAGGAATCGAGCGTAAAGTGGATAGCATATTTGGATTTCTTTCGATTCTTGTTTTATTCTTCAAATTGAAACCTTGAACACCAGTCGAACAAAAGTAACATTCATTGGTATTTCGTGGCTCTTGCCACACCATTGGAACTTCAAATCTGAACACTTCTTGTTTACCCTTTGACCACCTAAGTCCTTCAGCACATGTGTAGCAAACGTAGTGGAGTGCCCGAGTTTTGTCTTGATCTTCTATTTTCACTTCGAAATACGTGAAATACACTTGTCAAACAAAGCTTGTTATATTCCTTTTTTGCCTTTCCGCCACTAACTCGCCACAAGTGTAATAAAAAGAAACTGCAGAATGTTTGCAGCCTCTTGAAGCCATTTTGAAAACGAAAAGTTTGCTTTAGGGCCTGAAAATATATTTCCACAGACAAAAACGTGTTTGATCATGGAGGACTGGAAAAATTCGATTTACGCACGCTGATGGTTGAAACAGCACTGATAGTAGTTGCACGGTACACGAATGTCGCGGATCGCTACCAATAAACAAGTTACATCTTTTTAAGTCTTGTCACAACCTGTCGGCCAAGCTCTCCGACCAACTCGTCATCTTCAACCCCCCCCCCAACCACTTCAGACCACTCAACTGTTTAGCTATAAGAATGCATAGTATAAGTGAATATATTATATTAATTTATTGTTAAAATAAATGTTTTATATCTATTTTATTGTATCACATTTTCGCAATTTTTCAACTTTTACAAGTTTTGTAATTTACGAAAAATCCTGATATAATGGAAAAAATGAAGGTTATTTTCGGATTTAGCGCTAAAAAATACATAATAATCAATTACCAAAAGTTAAAAAACATTCCACAACCTACATTTTGCAGGATTGTGTTATTGACAGTAATCATAGGTATGCGTTCAATTAAACAGAAACCAACGACATAGACCTTCTCCCTGCACTCGTACATTCATATAATTATTTAATTAATATGTAAGCGAGCACTCGATCTGTCTAACGAAAGAATTTTAAACGGATTGCATGACAGACTGATTAATTTCTCAGAAGTTAATATAAGTCATATTGTGATGAATTTGTCTCTCATGGGTGTCAACCTGTTTAAATAGATAGTTCCTGTAGAGAACCGAGTGAATGTGTCGTTTGTGGATCTAAATATAATTGATATTTATTTCGCAGTGTTTGGTATGCTACGTTTAATTAAGGTAGATGAAGAAAACAACTTAAAAACCATTTCGCTCCTCACTTTCCCCAGTATATCTAGTACTGGATGATTTTTTTTCTTGAAAATAGTGTAATATTTTCAAGAGTGGCTTGCGTTTAATGTCCAGGTTTTCTGAAATCATTTTTTTTTTTTGGCAACTGAGAGACAGTCACATTCTTGCATTTTTAATACTATCTTTTTTAAATATTCTGATCTTTATCTTATTTTATTATTTTTATCTTATACTCTCCTTCTACATACCGCAGTCTTTCTATAACCTGATTTATAAGATTAATCTGAAACTAAATACCTATGTTTTTTCAGAAACTGAACCGGTTTTCATTTAGTACGGCTTTAATTTTCATATATCTACATTATATTCTGTCAGCTATTCTAACTGGTGTAAGATTTTTAATATATAATAAATTCGATAATAATACGTTAATTATCACAGTATGGACTTATATAATTTTTTATTAAAAGTAATTTTTAGAAAAAAGAATTCTCTACTTCTCAGTAAATTTGGTTATTTGATAGGAAATATTAAAATATTGAAAAAAATATTGCAATCTTAAATATCATTTTCTGAAAACAATATTTAACTATTGTGCTTAAAATCAGATAGCTATTATTAAAGCAGAAGACCAAGTAAGGCAAAATCAATACGGAAAGAAGTGAGGCAAGTATTAGTCTATCTCTCTTGCTTTTAAATTTATGTATAAAACCAACAAGAAAAGGTTTAAAAGAGCATTTTGAGGACAGAGAAAATTCCAAAGAGAAACGATTAAAATGCTAATATTAGCTGATGATATCTTTCTTTTAGCTGAAATTAAAAAGTGGACTAGAAGAAATTTTGAGTAGTATAGATTTATTGATAAGAAAAATATCAATTTTATTTTTTTAAATAAATAAAATAGTAAAACAGGTATAATGTAACATGGAAAAATAAATATAACAGTATTATTTGATATGTAAATTAACTCTTTTCCTGTTTAGCTTCCGGAAGCACCGTAAGCTATTACTTCAGAGGATGATATGTATGAATGCAAATGAAGTTTAAGTCTTGTAGAGTCTCAGGTCGACCGTTCCTGAGATATGTGGTTAATTGAAACCCAACACCAAAGAACACCAGTATTCACGATCTAGTATTCAAATCCGTGTAAAAGTAACTGCCTTCACTAGGATTTGAACCTTGGAACTCTCGACTTCGAAATCAGCTGATTTGCGAAGACAAGTTCCACCACTATATCAACCCGGTGAATTATATATAAATTAACTATTAAGAATTGCATATCGAATGCCATAACTAAAAAAAATATAGGCGGCCTGATACGAGATAAAAATAACTCCAAAAAAACGACGTAGCCATTTTCAAAAAAAAACATTTAATACCAGGTTTATTAAAGTGAGGAGTGAAGTGGTATCTTCTTGGCTTCTTTAGTAAACCAAACATACTATCACATGAAATGGAGGAGATACTCAGATTCAGAAACATTTATTTTATTTTATACAGGATCAAAATACGTAATTAACATGATTTCTTTTACAGAAATCAATTTTTTGCTAGTGTTTCTTCTACCTCAGATGCTTTACAGCGTCACAACTATAAGAATGACTGTGGCAGATAGTGTAAATCAACAGATAAATGCACCCGATGTTTTTGAGAAAAAATGCATTATACAAATAAATATATATTACCTCTACTTGATATATGTGTGATAAGCATTACAAACAGAAATCGAAAAATTTTATTATTTTGACAGTAAAAATACAAAAAATGAATGAATGATATAAGGAAATTATTAAATTTCTTCTTTAAAAAATTTACCAGCGTTTAACACAAATATAGAAATTAGAAATAAATTTAAAAAAAATACTTGTACTGAATGTAGTACTATCAGGCTATGAAACATTGATAATAGAAAAGTAAAAAAAAAATAAAGTTTTTTTTTGAGTTTGGTGATCTTTAAAATTAATGGTTTAAAGTAATTCAAGATGAAGAGATTTTTAGCAAGAATTGAAGGCTTCGGAAAATTTTTAGTGGAAAAAGATGGAAAAAGAGTAATATTGTTTTGTTTATAACCTCAAAATCTTATTTTACGATGGTGAGTCCTCCTAAAGTTTGCGAATTAGTTGTACATTGTACAGTGATCCGTTTTTTCTTTCTGAAGGTGAAAACCCGGTAACCATTTATTCTGGTATGACCAAAAAATACGGACAAAGTTGTATGAACCGCAGAAATTTACCAGAAGTGGGTAGAAAAATTTAAATACGGTCAAACTTCAGTGATTCTACGAACACCGTTCTAGATGTCCGATTAAAGTCTCAACTCCATCATTTGAAACTCGCATAGACTGTCTCGTCAAAGAAAACCGACGGATTACAGCTGAAAAATGACAAATGTAGGTACAGTTTATAACATTATCACAGGCAAGCTTGAGTACCGTAAAACTAGCGCAAGATGGGCTTCAAGAGAATCATCATAAGAAGACTTCTCGCGTGCACAGAGCTGAAAAAACGGTATCAGCACAAAGTTTAAGTTTTTGTGCACAGTATTCTAACCTGTGATGAGACATGAATTTACCATTATGAACCGGAATCAAAAACCATAGTATAGAGTGGAAGTATTCGAGCTTACCTGTCAAAAAAATTCCGAACCCAGCAGGAAAAACCACGATGACAATCTTTTGGGATGCAAAAGGCCCAGTTTTTATCGATTTTTTAGATCAGCGAACAATAAACAGTGCGTACTATTGTGACATGCTTATCAAGAAATTGAGCCAGCACTGTTGTAAAAAGGCCCTGGATCTCAGCGCAAAGGCATCATTCTGTTACGTCCCCGGCCTCGCAAAGCTCAGGTAACTCGAGAAACCATCGAAAAATTCCATCGGGAAGTACTATCTCACCTCCACCATACAGTCCTGACTGATACCATCCAATTTCTACTTGTTGGTTGCTTCCCACTGAAGGAAGCGTTACATGGTAAGAAGTTTAATGGCAATGACGACGTCAAAGAAAATGAACTAAATTGGCTATAATCAAGACAAAGATAGCATAAATAAGCTTGATTTTACATAATCTCCCGAAACAAGAGAGATTATATAAAAAGTTATAAAAAGTCATTGATTGAATAAACAGTTTTAGCTCCAGAGAAATGTGTGTCTAATTACGTATATTAAACATCCTATAGCTTAATATATTACGTATATTAAGGATACGTATATTAATGATAAATAAAGTCGTTAGATGTAACAAATGTATTAAGTATGGTGAAATTAAAAGAAAAGATTCACATGCAATATGTGAAAGAGGAGAAATGCATCAAACCAGACGAGTGGACGAAGAAAAAATCTAATCATAATTTCGTTTGGAGTAAAAATAATTAGTACGAGTACAAGTAAAGGGTCTGTTGCTTCTAGCAACAGACCCTTTAGTTCACTAACACGCGAAATCAGTTGAGATGGATGCTGGTTCATTAATGAATCATAAATCACTGAACAAGTTTTAACAAAAACGCTAAACCAAAAAGGTTTAGTATATAATGCATAATATATGGTCCTAAAAAAAAATCATTACAATGAAAAAAAAAAAAAAAATAGAAATTATCGGGCAGATGTCATCATGGAGAACATGTTAAGGTAGAAAGGAAGTATTATTCCCATTAAAAACAACCAGGCAATTGGGAGAAAATAAATCTTTTACTGATTATCATCAGATTACGAAATGCGCGAAAATTTCCTTTTGGAATAAAGGAACTAACTCCTACGCTGTTGATTAATACAATAAACAACGACAATGGTATTAGAAATGGGCGATGTAGTTCGTTTACGAAATAATAATTGTTTTTTAACCTTAATAAAGGCAAGGAAGGAAATATTGTGGGTGAATATCGGTTGGGCAAAAGGAATGAAAGAGGAGACCGACTTATAGAGTTTTGCACAAAGTATAATTTAATAATTGTCAACACCCAGTTTAAAAATCATAACAGAATAATATACACACGGAAAAAGCCAGGAGATTCTGCAAGGTATCAGATAGATTATATCATGATTAAGCAAACATTTAGAAATCAATTCCTCGATTGCAAAGCTTACCTTGGAGCAGACATTGACAGCGACTATAATTTAGGGATAGTGAAATGTAGATTGGGGTTTAAAATCCTGAAGAAAAGGTGTCAGATGAAACGGTGGAATTTAGAGAAACGGAGGAAGCGGAGGAAAGAAGATTTTTGAGGAGGACATCGCAAGAGGTCTGAGTGAAAAAGATAAGGTAGAAAATGTAGAAGAAGAATGGGAGAATGTTAAAAAGGAAATTTTTAAAGCAGAAGCTAACTTAGGCAGAACAAAGAGACTGGTAGAAAACCTTGGATGTCAGAGGATATATTGCAACGTAGAAAATATAAGAATGTTAGTGATGAAGAAAGTAAAAGGAATTATCGACAATTAAGAAATATTATAAGCAGTAAGTGCAAACTAGCGAAAAAAGAGTAGATTAAAGAAAAGTGTTCAGAAGTAGAAAGAGAAATGAACATTAGTAAAATAGACGGAGCATATAGGAAAGTTAAGGAAAATTTTGTGGTACATAAATTAAAATCTAATAATATGTTAAACAAAGATGTTACACCGATTTATAGTACGAAAGGAAACGTCGATAGGTGGGTGGAATATACTGAAGAGTTATACGGAGGAAATGAATTAGAAAATGGTGTTGCAGACGAAGAAGAGGAAGTCGAAGAGAATGAAAGGAGAGAAATAATATTGAGATCTGAATTTAAGAGAGCATTAAAAGATTTGAATGGCAGAAAGGCTCCTGAAATAGACGGAATATTTTCAGAATTACTGCGCAGTGCAGGTGAAAAAGCGATAGATAGATTATACAAAGTGGTGTGTAATATTTACGAAAAAGGGGAAGTTCCGTCAAACTTAAAAAATAGCAGCTTTTTCCACTATCAGAAAAAATATGAGAAGGCAATCCTCAGCGTCTACAAATCTTCGTTGGGCAGCTATAAAACTTTCTGTAGATAAATCAGTTACAAGTTCAAGGTGTACTGCCTTGGTGCTGAGACATACGAACAATGCGATGTAAGCCTTAATAGTCAAAGGATTAGAAGATCGAGTACGCCGCCCACCATGACGGATACGTATTGGGCCAGCATAATCAACACCAGTTGACTGGAATGGTCTGGAAATTGTGACTCTTTCTTTTGGCAGTTGACCAAGTAACTGACTCTGAGGCTGAACTCTAAAACGAAAACAAGTTAAACATTTATGAAGGACAGAGCGAATTATGATTTTAGAGTTGACAAACTCTAAAATAGAGTTAATAATAGAGTTAATAGAGTAAATAATAGAGTTATGGTTTTAGAGTTGATGTTTCTACCTAAGTGAGGAATGAATTAACTGTAATCCTCCATGGGATAATCTTAAATGTTCATGAGAGATAATCAATCGAGTGAGATGAATATGAGGACTTAAAACTATAGGATGTTTAGCATTTAAAGACAAGATTGAAAAACTTAAACGACCTCCGACGCGAATGATACCATTTTGATCCAAAAATGGGTTAAGAGAAACTAATTTGCTTTTCCTTGATACAGCAGCATTTTTCCTTATATCGCGTAATTCTTTAGTAAAATACAATTCTTGTGTTTGACGAACAAGAATTTCCAGCGTGGAATTGATTTCTTGCGGAGAAAGATCTGACAATATACGATTATCTTTATTTTTTAAATTATAAATGAAGCGATGACAATGTCAAAATATGTTCAATGTTCGTGTGAACGAAGACAATGGTTCTGAAAGTTCTAAAGTTTCTGTTGTTTGAAGAGGTGCTGAAAACACATTAGTTTTGCTAGACTTTTTCTCTTCCTTCAGCGAATCTGGTGGAATCATAGAAATGATAGGCGAACTGGATGGCCAGGCGTTCTCCTCTTGCTTCAGAAAAGACGGACCATTCCACCAGAGTTGTGACGAGGTTAATGCATCCGGCATGCAACCACGTGACAGGATGTCTGCGGGGTTATCCCTTAAAGGAACGTGCTTCCATAAGCATTCCTTAGTTAGCTCTTGAATTTCGCAAACTCTATTTGCGACGAATATCTTCCATCGATTAGGAAGCGATGACAACCAGTAAAGTACTACTTTAGAATCCGACCAAAAATGGATCGAATCAAATCTTATTCCTAAAATACACTTAACCTTATTGAATAAACAAGAAGAGGGGCGTTCAACTCAAGCCTTGGAAAGAGATTTGCTTGACAGGAGCAACTCTAGATTTTGAACACAGCAAGTGGATTTGAGTTCATTACTGTCAACATTTCTGATGAAAAGACAAGCACTATATCTGCTGCTACTTGCATCACAAAATCCATGCAATTGATAACTCTTAGTGAAAACGCTGATTTTAACTAATCTAGGAATCTTAAAATTACTTCAAGATTTGAGTTGAGAGTACAGAAAATTTCATTTTTCTGCTAGCGGGACGGGATGAACTTCATCCCATTGAGGGTTAGCGCACCATAATTCTTGGATGAACACTTTAAATGGAAAAATTTTAGGAGCAGGTAGACCCAAAGGATCGAACAATGAAGAAATAATTGATAAAATAGAACGTTTAGTGTAAGAAGTATTATTATTTTTTGGTTTGAATTGATAAATGAAATCATCACCTTGAGGATTCCAAAATAATCCAAGTGTCTTATAATTTCATCCTTATCTAATTTGATGAAAGAATCAGAATTGTCAAACATATCTGGAACGTTGGAATGGCATTTATGTAGTGAAAGTTCATATTTGTTAAGCAATAACGAAACATCATTGTATAATTGTTTCAACTGATAGATATTGTCACAACCAGTGAGCAGATCATCGACATAAAAATCTTGCTCGATTACTTGGCAAGCTTGAGGAAAAGAGGCTTCATTTTGATTGGAAATTTCGATCAAATATCTTGTAGCTAGAAAACTTGAAGGTGCTAAACCGTTAGTAAATGTTTGTAAGTTGTATAGAATGACTGATGAGTTATTATTATCCTACCAGAGGATTCTTTGCAATGGAAAATCTCGAGGATTGATTCGAATTTGTCGAAACATCTTTGGAATATCGCCTGATAGCACGTAGCTGTGAGTTCTAATTGTAGCTGTGATTTAATTCTTGATATTCTTTCATGAACTGGAAGTAGTCTTCCTTCAGTTTAGCGTTTTTCTTAAATCTACGATGTAAAAAATTGAAACGATGCCTTGCATTTTCATAAGAATCTCCTAAAGCGCAGTTATCCGTACGAGGAAGAGATACAACAAATCTTCCTTTTTCATCACGAAAGGTATTTTCAACGAAATATTTTTCACAGAAAGATTCCTCCGTGGTCGGTAAACGATCTTCGATCTCTTCAGATCTCTAAAATGACTCTAATTGAGAGGAAGTTACTAACAAAAAGTGATATTGAATCTGAATTATTTTTCCGTTTACTAGGCTTAGCAGGGATTTGACTAGAACTAGGTTTTGAATAATCATATTTTTTGCCGCTAAAACCTACATTAGAAGGCTGTACCTTTTCATTACATTAAATCGTGTTAGTGGATTCAAGTAGTTTACGCATACATTCTAATTAAGAAATGAGTTGTTCTAACTTTGGAAATTCATTACTTTCCAATGTTTTTTCCGAGTCTCTTAAAGTATTTATATTTAAATTTTGAGTAATTAACTGTATTATAATAAATTCTAAATAATCAATATTTAGATTCTTCAACGCATTAATATTTGAATTAATTTGATCAATGAATTTAGATAAATTTTCAGACTTTTCCTTCTTTAATGGTTTTAGATTAATAGCATGTTAAACATGCATAGTATGTTTAGCTACAATTAGTCGTTTGTTTTCATAACGACCCTTAAGTAAGTTTAAGGAAGTTTAATAATTTTCGGATGTTACTGATAAAAATTTTATCAGTAACATATTTATTTTTACATACTCGTACATATTTATTTTTTCTAAAGCATTACCTCTTAAGAAATTTGTAAGGTAATAAAATCTTTCAACATCGGAAAATTCCTTGCGGTTATGGACTAAACTATTAAAAAGATAAAAAAATTGTATGCCATGCTCTCAAATCATCGTGAAAAGGCTCAATTCGTATAGGTTTTAATGTAATTTGATTGGGTTTGTCAATTATTTTGTTTGACTCAATTGCGTTTGAAATTTTGAAAATATTTTCTAGTTTTTTTGTTTTAATTTAAGTTTATCAAAAATATTATCATATATGTCCCCGTCCTCTAAATATTTATCTGTGCATCTTTATGCAATTCTATTTCAGATTGAACTTCAAAACATGTTTTTTCGTATTTTAATAGTTTATTGAATTTTATAGTAAACAGACCATAATCGCCTGATTCAGAATTAAAATTATTAATGAATAATTTTAATTTTGCTATGCAGTTTTTCACAATACCTCGTTTCTTAATTAAATCTTTAAATTCCATTTTCACTGGAATTACAATATTAACAGAGATAATATTAAATTTGTAAGAAATCAAATTATTATGAAATAATACTAGTAAAAGTACGTAGATAAGGTTGAATTCAAAGTGATATTGTTAAATTATTGTCTATGACTAAAGTTGAATGAACAAGATAGCTTGAATGTATATATGATACGATTTTTATCAGCTGGCATCGGCCTATCATCAGATTGACGAAAAATACGAAATACGAAACTTGAACTGCGAGCGTGAGTGTGCGTACGCCGTACAGTTCTAACAAAGAAGCTTAGCAAAACCGGCAGTGAAGGTCTGCTTCATATACCTGTTCACGTTCTAGTCTTGCTAGTAACTGCCTGTTACAACCCATTTGAATATATTTAATTTTATACACTGCTATATTTTAAATACACTGTTCTATGAGATTAGTGTTCTCACGGTTTTTATGAAACATTAATAATTTTATTTAACACTGCTTATAAATAAATTATAAATACCGCTTGATCCGGCGACTTGATCCGACCTTTCGAATCCTGCCTTGTGAATCCTTCGACCATCCGGCTCCTTAATCCGCGACTTGACGATCCTGTCCCTCAATCCGGCAACGAAGGACCATAAAGAGATATGGTAGAATTTAGAGCTAGTGTGGACTGTCTTTTTGATGAGATGGTAGATGATGAGATGAAGCAACGCTATGTTCTTCTCGAATCGTTATATTTAATTTCTTGTCACCCTTGACATTTTGATTGAATTACAATAGTTACGTTAAACTTAAGAATGTATGACACTGTAGTCATAATTGAACTTGACATTATCAAGAAACTATGAGTCCACTTGGACTGAAATGAAAACACGACCGCACTGCGCGGGATTGTGACGTAGAATGAACGTACGTGATCGCTGCACCGTACGGCTCGACGTAGAACGGAACAGTAAGGAAAGAAAAATGACAGAGGTAAGAATTTTGTTATTTGGGAAATAGAATTACTAAAGATGGACGAAGCAACCAGAGTTCGACGAAGTATAAAAAGAAAAGACCATAACGTCTGGAAGCTCATCCCATACGAACCTATTTCTCTCACCGGTGGTTAGGATTGGCATACCACTCCCATAAACCGCCGCACTCCTCAGCCCATTCAGCCCGGGAATTGCCATTTAGGTATTACTTATTCAGAGGTTGAATGAGGATGATATTTATGAGTGTAAATGAAGTGTAGTCTTATACAGTCTAGTTCGACCATTCCTGAGATGTGTGGTTAATTGAACCCCAATCACCAAAGGGCACCGGTATCCACGATCTAGTATTCAAATTTGTATAAGAGTAATTGCCTTGAGTACTAGGACTTGAACGCTAGAACTCTCGACTTCCAAGTCTGCTGATTTGGGAAGACGCGTTCACCGCTAGACCAACCCACCGGGTTGGTCTAGCTTTTAACATTTTTCCCCCCTCTACTCCCCTTGGCCGGTCCGACTTGTTGGTATAGCGCCGCCCGGGGGAGTGTCTTTAGACTGACTCTAATAGGCCTCCCCGCCTACCGGCTATATACCGGCATGGCAGGTCGGCCTACCGGTTCAGCTCTTTTGAGGTCTTTTTTTCTATATTCTATATTGCTCTTTTTTGACACCACGCCATACCATGTGCGTCGTGGCGTGGTGTCGGGTCTTTTCTGATGTTCATTATCAGTTCTACTCTCCCCTGCATTCGCCAGTGGATCATCGAAGTTGACACACCTGAGCATGCCAACTCTCACCACTGGGGCTGTCCACCCTACTCTACGCTACTGTTAATACCCCAGTAGTCTCTCATCGCAGTCCTTCTGTTTTAAAACACTTCTGATAAATTCCACTACATTTCTCCATTGCGTTTTATTCTGTAGCATGTATTGTGTTATTTCTTCTGGTGTTAAACCCGATATACCACTGTTAACTCTAAGCGTCTTCCATTTTTGGCAGTCTAACAAACTTGTGATCTGCGTCATCGACTTGGCTACAATAGATGCAGGTCGGTTCATGGCGCCTACCAACTTTATATAGGTAAAGATTAAAATTTCCATGACCAGTAAAATACTGGGTTAGAAAATAGTCTGGCTCACCATATCTCCTGTCTAGCCATGCATTTAAATCAGGGATCAGTTGTTTAGTTCTACTGGCTGTTCCCTCTTCCCTCCATCGGTCCAGCCATCTATGCCTAATCCTATTCTTGGCTTCTTGCTCTTCAATACCCTGCGCTTTTTCCATTCTATAATGTGCTGCTAGGTCTATGGGTGTTACACCCGACAGAACACAAAGTGCGTCATATGACACAGTTCTATACGCAGAGACGACTCCCAGAAGTAGCCTTCTGTGCGTGGCGGCCAGTCTATTATAATTCCTTCTATACTTAAGTTAATCCCACCCTACTGGAGCAGCATAAAGCAACGTAGACACCACAGATGAGGCCACCAATCTCCCTTTAGACTCTCTGGGAGCTCTCTGCGAGGACAAGATACTGTTTAAACTTTTCATCATACCATCAGCCTTTTTGCAAATGAGATCAATGTGATCACTAAATCTACAATTACGTTGAAAAGTAACTCCAAGATATTTCAAATTACTATCTTCAGTGATTTCCTGACCATTAATTTTAATGTTGATAGGACCTAACAACCTTCTACCTGTAAAGGTTATATATTTACACTTGCCGACTGAAAGATATAAACCTCTTGTATTTAACCATTCGTTTATTATGTTTAAGGCTACATTTGCTTTCCCCTGTACCTCCTCAACTGTGTAGCCCTGGACGAGGACAGCAAGGTCATCTGCATAGCCAATAACCTGTACCCCTTGCGGGTACTCCAGATGAAAAACACCATCAAAAGCCAATAGCCACAATAACGGACCGAGTACTGACCCTTTGGGAACTCCGCCATACAAACTGAACTCAATAGTTTCTTCTTGAGCGTCCACTGCACATCTCCTATTACAGAGGTGCTCCCCTATCTGTCTTCTTAGGTACACACTAATGCCTTTTTCTTCTAAAGTCGTATTGATGACACTCCATTTTATAGTACCAAAGGCATTCTTAACATCAAGTGATACGAACAAGGGAATACCTCTAGTTCTCCATGTGCCGCTCTTAACTGTGTTCGCCCATTCAAAATCTCTAGTGGCCGCCTGCACCGCGGATCGCTTCTTCCAGAAACCAAATTGTCTTGTACTAATCCCCGGTCCTTCTTCTAGTTCATTAATGATGCGAGCTGCGATCATCTTTTCGACAACCTTTCCCATGTTGTTGAGGAGGTTGAGTGGCCTATATCCCGTAACCTCACCATCGCCTGTTCTTTTGTGTAGGAAGACCACCCTCGCCTCCTTTCAACATTCCGGGAAAGTCTTATTCTCTAGACCATAACTAGCGGCGTCTAGCATCTCCCAAGGAGTCTTCTTTATGAGGCCTTTAAGTATGGCAGCTGGAATCCCGTCCGGGCCTGGGCTCTTCTTATTGCCCAAGTGGCCTACCGCAGCTTGCAACTCTGTAAGTGTGAAGCGCCTGCTCTCGCAATCAGGGATACAACCATTCTCCTCCTCCCTACATTTTTAAGTATGCCTCCGCCAGTTTTAAGCATGAATCAGGCGCATGCGCCTGATTCATGCTTAAAACTGGCGGACGTCTCCCAAATCGTTTAGTTGCAATCTTGTAGGCCTGACTCCAGGGATCACTATCCAATTCATCACATAGTTTGTGCCAGTGATCCCTCTTGGCTCGTTTTATGGCCGTATTTAACACTCGCCTAGCCTCTATATATGCCACTGCAGCCGCTGCATATTCTTGATCACCTTTCAGTCTCATTCTCTGTTTTTTCCTTCTGGCCGATTGTAATAGCTGTCTCTTACTGGCTATATCCGAAGACCACCAGTAAACAGGGCCTCTTCTATTTCCTCTATGTGCTTCCTTTCCAATCTCCTGTTGTATGATATTGGAAAGCGCGTCAGGTGTTACATTTTCCAGTCGGGAGAGTCTCGCAGCTGTTCTATTAACGATATTTCCTATTTGTTCCGCCGTAGGCCGCAGGGTGATCGTTCTGGTACCAGTTGTAAAGGCTCTGTCTTTTATATTCAATGATGTGGCTACGTGATCACTGGCGATGTCATCAGCCAGCACCTGCCAGTCCCACTGATCGTTTTTCCATCTATTATCGAGGATAGTAAGATCCAACACCGATGTATGCCCTCTAGTCACATAAGTAGGAGTGGCGTCGTTGATACAATGGCTGCCGACGGATCCAATGAAATCTGACAGTATCTCACCCCTTCTATTCGTGTATGCAGAGCCAGCAGCAACAGCCTTGCAGTTAAAGTCACCCAACAGCATCACTTTCTTATCAGAGTTAACTATTATGCCATACAAGACATCGATGAACCTAGTGTACTCCTGGATGTCACAGTTGGGCGAAAAATACGCTCCCACCGCCAGTACTGAGTCCGCCTCAACCGCCACTATACCCTTTGATCTTGCCTTCAAACTCCAAGCAATCTTTCCACTAATATCTTTTATCGCAACTTCGCCATCAGTGTCAACGATCCACCCTGATCTGGCCGCCTCGAACACATTTGGTTCCGTGACTATTAACAAATCAGGATGCTGCTCAGTGACTAGTTCACTGACTAAGTCATGCGACAGAGTACTCCTGTTTACGTTCGCCAAGAGTATCTTAGGAATTCGAATGCTTGGCGCACACCCAGCCTCCCGTGCGATGGTCATGTATTGATGACCCACAGTCTAAGCAGCTCTTTGGCTCGTGGCAATCGGCTATTTTGTGGCCTTTACCTCCACAATTGTAACAAAGATCAAGCCTATCCGGTCCAGTACACTCGCCTCTGCGGTAGCCAGTACCCCAGCAGCGAAAACGCCTAATCTCGTCCTCTCTTATGTATGATCTGCAGTTGACCCATCCGATCTTCAACCTCTGCTCAACTAGTTTGCAGGCGGCACGATAAGACGTGATGACAGTGACATTTTGAGTCTCACCGTATCCCTTTCTAATGGATGATATTTTGACATCTTCATTGTTTCTCACTCTGTTGACAACGGCCGCCATGATCTCTTGTTTAGAGGTGTCACTCTCAACGTCCCTTATGTGGACAATGGTTTTCCTGCCCACCCTTGTTTTTAGGTCAATCTGCAAATCAGCATCCTTATCCTTCAATGTGTTGGTAAAATCAGCTGCTTTTTGGGCCCCTTGGATCCTGATATGCAGTTCTTCGTTCTTACCCTTGCGTAGGGAGATAACTTCGTTCGCCTCGTCATTATTCATGGCCGACTTCATTGTCCTAAGCAAGTCAGCATAGGACTTGCCTGCTCTCTTGACAAACACAGTCCGACTATCCTCCGCCGGAGGTGTGGCCTTCTTAATAGGTGCCTGGCCAGGCCTACTGTTTGCTCACTTATTACTGAAATCTCGTCTCTCAGTATGTCACCCGCTTTATACTTGGGCCGAATTGTCTCAGTGTCTTCCGTTATGTTGTGCTTGCCCAGCTCACAGATGCTACAGCTGTCGCCAACGTCCGACGGAAGCTCCTTCACAGAACGCACCTTTTTCCGAAGTGATGTAGGCCAGCGTCTCGGTAGAAGTTCCAACAACTCGTTGTCCGTGAGATCGCCCGTCAACGCAATCTCCATGTCCACCTCAGTAGCAACCGCCTCCGTCTGGGTGGCCTGCGTTATAGAGCTCAAGGGAGGGGGCATTTCTGTCAAGGTCTTGAGTCCCAGGTAAAGTTTCTTGAGCTCTTGCTCGTGTTCGGGCATAAATTTACTTAGCCCAGCACCCATGTGTTGTTTAAGGGTCACCATAGCAATACCCAATTGATAAGTAAGGCCACCAAGGCTACTCGGCTGAGGGTCCTCCTCCTCAGATGACCCCTGCCGGACCCTCTTCTTGCCATTCGTGTCCAGTTTCTTCAGGGCAGCCGTCTTCGAAGAGCTTGAACTTTCAGAACTTGAACTCGCCATATCTTCCAACGGGAGTGAGTTACGTCTCCGCATAGTGTGCCACCGTACTGCGGGGACAGTCCCGCGTTATATGAGTACCCACTCGATGTGGTGCCCCAAAAAATATTTTGGGGTAAGGAAAATGTATCAAGCTGAAAATACGTTCGAAAAAAAAAATTGGGGGGTGGGTCGGGGGGGCTTGAGAAAGTTATGGGTCGGGTATAAGTCAAGGAAGTTTCGAAATTGGATAATCGGTAGGGATGTTATGGAAAAAAGGAAATCCCCCTATTAAATCACCTTGTAGGACTTAGAATAATTCACTCACCACCGAAGAAATATGAGTGAAAAATTCTATGTCCTTGTTTACGACTTTTCTTTCTTTCTCGTGTACGATCTTGTCGCAACACTTGGAATAATTTGCCTTAGTAAGCACTATTTTAACCTCAAAAACTATATAAAAAAAACTATAATACAGTTATTTACTCACATTTTTTGTGCGTCAGTAAACACTTCACTTATAATAAAACTCAAAAAAACACTTAACCTATTATAATAATAAAGTATAATAAGTAAAAGAACACAAAAAACACAGTTCACTAGTAAAAACAAAAAACTCAAAAAACTTAGTGTGTCCGTGTCCAATAACTCAAGAAAATGTCAATCCATAATCCTTAACCAAACCACTTTAAATCCCAATCAACAAATCGTGCATAAAAACCAAAAAACCAACCAAAAAAACTGAAAAACGCGGAGCGGTACAGAGACATGTCTACTCGTCGTGAAATCCACAGCTCGACTCGCCTGGATTGCCTTTTCTTTCTTTTTCCTGTTTAGCCTCCGGTAACTACCGTTTAGATAATACTTCAGAGGATGAATGAGGATGATATGGATGAGTGTAAATGAAGTGTAGTCCTGTGCATTCTCAGTTCGACCATTCCTGAGATGTGTGGTTAATTAAAACCCAACCACCAAAGAACACCGGTATCCACGATCTAGTATTTAAATCCGTGTAAAAATAGCTGGCTTTACTAGGACTTGAACGCTGGAACTCTCGACTTCAAAATCAGCTGATTTGGGAAGACGCGTTCACCAGTAGACCAACCCGGTGGGTTCGCCTGGATTGCCTTTTTTTTTCTTTTTTTTTATTTATTTTTTTTATTTATTTTTTTTTTACCCTACATCCCTGGGCCGGACATCCAGTTAAGTATACTCGACCCAGGGACGTGTCCTTAAACTCTAAGGCGGCCTTCCCACCCACCGGTTTTACACCCGGCACGGTAGGTCGGCCACCCCGGTATCGGATCTTTTCTGTGCCTGCCTCTAATCCCTGCCGGGAGGAATGCAGCCCGGCTATGCCGTTCCACACCCCCCCGACAAGGACCGGGTCTCGGTCTTTACGCCATCGCCTCAAACCGGCAGAGCCAGCCCCAGGGGCACAGGACCCCCAGAAACTAGCCCCGCCAGCCGGGTCTAGGTCTTTTTTCCCTCTACTTACGCGGACAAGCTCCCCAGGAGTCCCCGCCACCTCACAGGAACCCGCACACCTGAGCATGCGGGCCCTCAGCGACGAGGCTATCCGCCCTTCCCTATCTACGGCACATTATCAGTCCCTTTGTCTCGATTCCTCCTCCTTTATTTTTAATATAGTTCCAGCAAAACTAGAAAATTGCTCCCAGTTTTCTTCGGTAGTCAACGACCACTCGATGAGGTTATCCACTACTAGGTTGTTCTCCATTATAAATTGGCGATACCGTACCCACCTCCTGCACCGAAACAAGGTGTGCTCGGCTTCATCAATCTCCCCACAATATTGGCACTGTGGCGTGTCCTTCTTGCCTATCCTTTTTAAGTAATACCCGAAACAGCCATGACCCGACATAAGCTGGGTCACGTAAAAATTCATATCGCCGTACGGGCGGTCCAGCTATATGTCTAAATTATGTATCAGCCTCTTGGTCCAGGCCCAACTGTAGCATCAGCCCACATCTCCTTCCAGTCTCGTCTAGTCGTAGCGTCTACCCCAGTCTTACTTCGACCCTCCGATCTCAGTTTCCTTCCGTATATCTGGAGATCAATCGGAAGGACTGACGCCAGCACACACAACGCCTCATAAGATACTGTGCGAAAGCCAGCCACAACTCCCAACAGCGCCATCCTATGCATGCTGCGCATTCGTGTTTTATTACGTTGGACATTAATGGCTCCAGCCCAGACCGACGCGGCTTAAAGTGCAGAGGACACCATAGCCGATGTAATAAGCCTTCTTATAGAGGCCCGCGGCACAGAATGATCCACAAACAGTCTCCTAATTGCTTTGATGGTGGGCACCACTCGTTTGCAAATCGTCTCATTATGTCCACTAAATTTGAGATTCTTATCCAGAACCACACCTAAGTACTTAGTACTTTTTACCTCCGTTACATCCTCCCCACGAATCGGATCTAAGCCTCCTCCTACCCGTAAATAGGATGTACTTACTTTTCGTTGGGGATACCTCCATATCATGATCTCTCAGCCACTCATCTATTATCCGGAGGGACAAGTTCTCCTCGACGACATCAATTTCTCTATCCTCAATTAGAATGGCTATGTCATCCGCGTATGCAACTATTTTGACACCGCCAGGTAATTCAATCTGAATACTCTGTCATAGAACACATTCCAGAGCAGGGGTCCCAAAAGTGACCCCTGCTGGACGCCGCCGAATACCTGGAACCTCCCAGTACCATCAAGACTATTAACCTCCGTCCATGTATCGCTTAGGTAGCAATGTATCTGATTTATTAGGTAATTGCTGATATTCATGGTCCTTAGTGCTCCTGTAATTGCCGACCATGGTACCGTGCCGAATGCGTTTTTAATATCGAGTTGGATCATTAACGGTATTCTCCTAGTCCTCCAGGTCCCTTGGCGTACTCCACTTGCCCAATTTACCACCCTGTTAATGGCATCTACAGTTGAACGGCCCTTCCTCAAACCATATTGTTCATCTTGCAGACACGCATTATTGCTAAGTTCTTCCAGGAGTCTATTGGCCACCAGTCTCTCCGCGACCTTGCCTACGTTATTAATAAGGCTAATAGGGCGGTACTCGCCGCCATTATGACCCGAACCCGGTTTAGGCAAGAAAACTGTCCTAGTTTCTTTCCAGCATCGAGGGAACGTGCGGTACTGCAGGCCAAAACTCATGATATCGGTCATCTCCCACGGCACCAGCTTGGTCAACCCTTTGATCACTGCTGCCGGGACTTCATCCGGGCCCGGACTCTTCTTATTATTCAGTTTGTTAACAGCAGCAACCACCTCATCCTGTGAAAACCTGCCACGTTCACACTGGATGGTCTCCTCTCTGTCCGTTTCCTCCCGAGGAAAGAGGACCGACATCTATCGTGCAGCTTCTTCATCACTTAACATAGTCAGGTGTCTCCCCAAACGCTTTGTAATATTTTTGAAACGCACGCCCCCATGGATCTGCATCTAATTCGCCGCACAGTTCCCTCCACTTAGTTTTTTTCTCTTAATTAAATAATTTAATTTTTTACGAGCTTATAAGCTCCCATAGCCCGTTCACTTTCGTCTGTAATACCTCCATGCATCCTTAGACGCTGCGGCCTCCTCTTACAACGGTGCATTTCATCCCTTTGACCAGCAATTTCACCATTCCACCAGTAAACTGGATGGTGTCTTACAGTATTGCTCGGGATTTTAGATATTTCCTCCGTAATTATATTTTGGAATAATTCCGGAGTAAGTTGTGCGCTTTCAATCATTCTGTTAGCCGCCTTTCTGACTACTATATCTCTTTGTCTACTAGACATTCTAACGGTAATATTTTGCCGTGTTCTTCTTGTATTATGGTCCCTAAATTTCACTGCAACAGCTCTTTGGTCGCTCCCCGTTTCTTCATTTAGTACTGCAACATTTACATAGTCCGGACATATTCTGTTATCTGCAATTACAAGATCAATAATTGACTGATGTCCTCTCGCATAGAATGTAGGTATTCCATTATTCAGACATGCAGCACCTGTAATCGCAAGGAATTCTTCTAGTATCCTTCCCCGAGCGTTTGTTGAATTCGCCCCAGCTGCCATTGTCTTACAGTTGAAGTCCCCAAGTATCAACACCTTCTTCCTGGCCAGCATTACGATTCGTTGCAAACTAAATATTCTGTCTTGGAATAATTATATCGTGCTATTGGGGCTAATATATACGCCTGCCAATATCGTATCACTAAGTTCCACGGCAATAATTCCTTCTTCTCTACTATATAGGCCATAGTCCCAGCTGTTTACGATTCGCCTAATGGCCACTTCCCCATTCCTATCTGAGATCCATTGACGCTTAGCCGCAGAATAAACATTAGGTTCTGTGGCGACGATGAAATCGTATTCCCCCCCGTGTAGCTATTTCCTCGACCATGTCATTAGATAGTCGACTTCTATTGTTGTTGATTAACAGTACTTTCATCATTCCTCTTGTTGTTCCTTGTGGAAAGGACCTCACCTGCCTCTTCCATACTAATTTTTTCCTTCATTGTCCTCACCAGATCCGCATATGTTTTGCCTTGTGCTTTTACCACAACGGTCTTGCTTTCTGCGACAGGTGGAGTCCCTCTTCTTGTCGAGGTCGATCTAGATCTTGCCCTGGCCTGCTGCTCCGGGTTGGGCAGAAACATCCTAGGCAGGGTCTTCCCCTTTCTCATTGTGTATATAATGATCTTCTTGATTATTATGCTAGCCGGGCCCGTGGGCACTACGAAAACTAATGACTCCGATTTCCCCACTACCCTCCTTAACGCTCTTAAAACATGGGTCGCTATGGCCTTATTTCCTTTACTGGAATCATACAACACTGTGTATTTCGTTTCCGTAGTTGGAATCTTTTTATCCTCCAATATTGTTGAGTCCTGGAGCACCATCGCTCCACGACTAGCCTTTGCAAATTGGCTGTTACTTTTAATATTTGCTATGTCCACAAAATAACAATTGTCCCCTCCAGGTTTCACTGTGTCGACCTGGGTGAGTCGGCTCATCACCCAATTAGACCGTCTAGCAGGGAGTCTGTCTAACAGTTGCTCATCAGTTAAATCCTGATCAAGTATGTCAGTCATTTCGTCTCGATAGTGCCCCTCGGTCTGAGTTCCGATATCATTCATAACTATAGTCTCTTCGCTTATCCTCTGTAGGTCTTTGTGTATCTGTGTTAAGTCCCTTTCATGTGCCTTCATAGCAATCGCCTGGATTGCCTCTCTCTTTTTCCTGTTTAGCCTCCGGTAACTACCGTTTAGATAATTCTTCAGAGGATGATATGTATGAGTGTAAATGAAGTGTAGTCCTGTACATTCTCAGTTCGACCATTCATGAGATGTGTGGTTAATTGAAACCCAACCACCAAAGAACACCGGTATCCACGATCTAGTATTCAAATCCGTGTAAAAATTTACTAGGACTTTGTAAAAATTTACTAGGCTTTACTAGGACTTGAACGCTGTAACTCTCGACTTTCCAAATCAGCTGATTTGGGAAGACGCGTTAACCACTAGACCAACCCGATGGGTTTCGCCTGGATTGCCTGGCCTCTTTTAACACGCTTAAAACAGCTTAATTTATCCATTAAAAAAAAATAATATGCAAATAATTTAAACCGTATCGAATATGTAAATACAATTAAAAAATTTATTACAATAATAGTATAAAATTAACCAGCAAAATACACTCTTTTACTTTAAGATATAAACAAAAATTTAAATACGTATAATAAGAAATAAACCTATTCTGCGATAATAGAATTAAAATAACAATGAAGGTTTAAGTAATTAGATTCTACTGATGGAATTCTATTACAGAAATTAAAAAAAATATATATATTAAAAGAGGACAAAATTGAGCTTTAATTAGCGTATACGTTGATTACTCTTTGATGTTTTGTATCACTGTTTTTGGAATAAACTTACTTTGGAATTTGAATCTTAGATGGTGATAGACACTGATTGCCTCTTTGCTCTTGCTAACTTCAACTGCAGCACACAAATATATATCTACGTAGTCCTCTTTAGCTTTCGTTTCAGGAATATTGTTGTATTTTGACATCGTTTACCGTCTTCTCTGGGACAAATCATTCAGATGCAATTTCTTTAGTTTCATATCCGATGTTTCGTTTTCACTTTAATGTTTTAGATAAATTATCGGCTCATAATAATAACTTCCTGCTTAAGAAGAGTCTCATTATAACTGTTCAACTTGTTACGGAAACGTTTCATTATTTTAATTTACGTAATAGAGCACGGATTGAACATTTATAATTTCGTTCTTCCTTTATTAAACGGGTCTAATTGTCCCTCATCAGTCGCAAGTGATTTTCCAGTTGAGTTTAATGTTGGGATTTTTAAAGCTTGTGTCCGACTTGAGACGTTGATGGTAAAATTTCGCGAACAGCCACACTACCTATTTTTATTTAACAAAGTTCGAAAGTGATTTACAGCGCTTAACTATTGTTTTAATCTTTAAGTATGATTTACTTAATGTAAAATATACCAACAAAAGCTTTTATTGATTGAAAGAAATTTAGTAAAAAAAAGAAAGAATATATTTTCTAGAAATGAAAAAAAGGGAATCACCTAATAAATATAGGGCAGTATCATTTAGATAAATACAGATATGAGATAAATATCCATGAATAATATATTAATCCATGTAACTGTACAATTTGTACAGTAACCGTAATTTGTACAATTTATGAGAATAATTATAAAATCTTAGACGCTACCAATTATTTATCTATGTCTATTACCATGAAGTTCAATTCATAATTGAAGAAAAATTATGGCTATTTTTCCAATTATTCTAAAAAAAAACGAAGATAAATTAAAATTTTGCGTTTCGACAAAAAAATACAAAAACAAATTGAATTAGAGTTAGTAAAATATCTCACATTTATTACGAAATAGTAACATGAATTTCTTCTTGACCCGTTTTCCTGTTTTCTAGACTCCACTTAAATATATCTTTTTCACAGCTAAAAAAGTAATTTTAAACGTTTTAGTGCTGCAGCCTTGCTATTGGCATATAGCCCAGAGTGCATATGGAATTTCTGGATTTGATAAAACAGAATTAATTGTACTTATTGGCGCATTTATAGTACGTTTCGTTACTGACATTTTTTATTGTTAATCTCCTCGTCAGAGTGATGATAATAAACAGTTTTATTTTTCGATCTTTGATTATCACCCGCCATCTTGAAATTTCTACTGTGAGTGGTGCAGTTCAACCATTTTATCTTAACGATTCAAGACTGTATTCTACACGTCCAAAATAAATTGTATTTGACTTCGATTGTCTGATATTACAGAATTTAGGAAACTTATTACTTATGTTGAAGGTAGAAATTTGTATAGTTTTAATTATTTGAATTTAAAAAAAAACCTTTTTTTTTATTCTTACCAGGTCTTAAATCGACAAGAAAATTTTTAAATGCAGTCGGGGTCTCTTTAATAAAGAATAATTCATAGCCCTTTAATATAGGACTACTATTCAGAGTCCCCGGACTGCATGTAATGATTTTCGTTGAAGGCCAAAAATTTCTTATCGATTTAAGGCCTGATGAGAACTTAATCATTAGACAACCTTAAATGCTTGATAATTCTACAATATGAAAAACATATTTAAACAAATTAAAACTGTTTGAAAGTTGATCGGTCACCCGTTATATTATTTAATTAAATACTGCATAACGATGTTTAGTCCTTTATTTCCATACCTTGTTTTCTTTTTTTAGTTCATTTTATTTATTTCTTGGCAGTCGTGTTTTTTATAATTGCTTTTATTATTTAATTCTTATTAGTGATCATCGAGAAAAATTCATGATTCGAAAACTTTGGATATAACTTATTGAGCCAAATAAGGAAACTGTAAACTATTAAATTTTTTTTAATTGGCGTATACCGATCTTAACTTACAAATTTATCAAACGATTGAGTTCCTTGAAAGACTTTTTATCGCGCGGATTATGCAGCAATGGTTAAACTCTCCAACTTTCACACGCAACTCAGTGCTGCGTAGACCTGGCCCTTGGCAAAGATGCGTGTGTTTAGATCTTCGACAGCTCTATCTAAGGTAGTTCGTTGTAATTTATACACCGTTACAACCCAGCTGTAACGGTGCACAAACTACAACATATTAGTGACAGTATACGCTGTTTCGCTTTGCCGTTTGCCCTAAAGCATTAAATTTGACAATACGGGCTCGATCCTCTATCCGATGTCGACAGCATTATCTCAATCGTAGTGTCATCAAACTCTACAAAGACCGTTTGTGCTCACCGGGCTCAAGCTGGTCTCGGCGTGACGCAGGCCACTCAAATTTTCTGAGTATCAGTTAATTTTTGTTCCGGTTTGGTACCATCGTGATTCTGTAGTATACCAGGAAATACCCTGTTTGAATTTTGAAAATAGAATATTGGTTGCCAGGTATAACAACATTTCCGAATAGCCGTTGGAGAGTATACCTGATGCATGCAAAAGTTAGCCTTCATCCTATTTACAATTACCTAGATTGAATTTTGAAAATCGGATGATTGTTTGCAGAGATGTTATAAGAGCACCCCATTGCACCTCACAAAACTGCGCTCCAGAGGCACTCCGTTTGTTACCAGTTAACGGTGATGAATGGTCTAGCCTCGCAAGAGGTTCATTACCTCAACACTCTAGCTTTACCCACAGTCCCCACGGGAAGCCCATTATTATTAAACAGGAATTTTTTCCCCGACGGGAAATGGTCATGCTCAGGAGTTCCCTACGGGGTACGGAATTGGCGGTTCCGAGCTGTCCGAGCTGGTTACAGTTGTGCATCTCGGTTTCGCTGATTTTAGCTGGGGTGGGAGGCATGACCGTAATCTCTTTGCCGACGCTGGGCAGAGTGCGAACGCTGAGTGCTCATCCCTCTTCACGGTTGTGTAGCCGGGTTGAGGTTGGGCTGTTATGAGTTTGTTTTGCTGAAGTCTTGCGCCATCCAGTGTGAGTCAGTCACTTCGGGCCTTGGCAGGAATTGTCTAATGGGCAAGGGTACGGAGCCCTTAATTCTACGTGTGAGCCCTGGGATATCGGTGTCGTGGATCAGGCAGTACCTGACTCCCCGGCCCGGGTAAATTTGTGGAAGGCGATGAACTGGGAAACACAGACAAGATCAATAATCTGGGTACGACCAACCATCTCTCCGCTCGCACCTTGTGACATCATGAATTGTATAGTTTAGGTTTATGGACAACTTAACATCCACATCTTCCATGGCAGAGAGTCCACGTAAAAGCCCTCGTTCTGGAGAGCCTTTGTCTTCGCCGGCGAAGAGAAGGAAGAATGTAGAATTCAGTGATAAAGAGAGATTGTAGATCTGGAAAAGAAGAAGAAAACTCGTAAATTTAGAAAGAAGAATAGTGGTTCAGTACAAAAATACTTAGTTATAAAGAAGAAAGACGGCGATTTTTCGAAAACTAGATTTTTCATGATTCCTTGTGGCATCACGGAAGCTGCTGAAGAACCGGTCAAAGAGACAAGGAAAACCGCAGTGGGACGTTTTGTAGAAACTGTCGATGATGTTCAGTCTTTAAGATTATTAAAGGCCAAGAAGATATGAGTCATGGACATTGAGGTTACTCCTCATAGTATTTTGAAAGGGGGTTATTGTGTGCAGGGATTTGTTAAACTGCACAGAAGAGGAGATTGTAAATGAACTTCAGGAACAAGGTGTTATTGCGTGCCGTCGCCTTAAGATGCAGCGGAATGGAGAGGTTCAACCCTCCGCATCATCTGTGTTAACTTTTAATAAACCAAAGTGTCGGTAGAAGATAAAAGCTGGTTTTCATAGGTTGGATGTGCGTCCGTTTATCCCAACACATTTGCGTTGCTTTGGTTGCCAGAGATTCGGACATACGGCGACTCGTACAAAGAACCACATATGTGTATGCAGTGAACGATTACATCTAGATGACCCGTGTAGAGATCCTCCTGTTTATGTTAACTGTCAGGACACCATTCTGCAAGGTCTAGGGATTGTCCTATTTATAAACAGGAAATAGCTGTCCAAGAGATTAAGACAACGCAGAAGGTTAGCTACTTTGACGCAAGGAAAATTGTTCTTGGCAGAACGCCCAAGACAGCTTCTTACTCACAAGTTGCGTCTGCTCCTACAGTTCTTACAGCTTTCAAAAAGTCACAAGATGTTCTGTCAGAATTGGTACTAGCTTTAGCTAAGATGGTGAAACGTATCATCGAGGACATAATGAAGAGTCGACCATCAAGAGAAAACAGTCCAAAGCCGTCGCAGAAGAAAGTAGAAAGTTCCGTCAAAACAGTTGCGCAAATTTCAAATTTGACCCTAAAATTAAAGCAGTAACTGATAGAAAGACTGAGCCAACTGCATCTAAAGTAAAAGGTCAGGAGGTAAAAATCACCACCAAAGGATCTGCGATACCAGAAGTGATGATTATGACACAGATGCAATGGATATCGACATCAAGATCCTTGATGATGGAGAAAAGAAGTGAAAAAAATGGCAGAAAGTGAAACCGAGGTGATGAGATGAAACAAGAGATCGATTTTATATTTCCATGAAGATTTTATTTTAATATAATTTGTTTTTTTTTTTAATTTACTATAATAAGAAATTTTTTAGATGTGTCTTGTTGATGTTTTCTGAACATCTTCTATTATAAGTGATGCGTGATAATAAGTGACAAGGACTCTTTACACCCTTGTCATTATGTGTTTGACAGTATTTATTTATATTAATGGTTTCTAATATTTTGTGATGGTAATTTTCAAAGTGTTTACTTGATGTAAATTTGATTGTTTGACAATCTTTCGTAAGAAATGGTTTTTGTTTTTAAGTGGCAAGGACTATTTACACTCTTGCTGTTTTGTGTTTCTTTTGGGGTTTTAATCCCATGACAAGTCTGTTAATTAGATGATCTTTATTGACATGACTAGACTACTGACTATGTCGCTCGTGTTTTTACAAGAAGGGAAAAGTATGTTTTTCTTTTTTTATGTGGAAGGGGCTAATGACCATAGCAGTCGATACCCCTAAAGCTTAAAAAAAAAAATGATGGTGTTGATGGCGATGGTGATGATGGTGATAATAATAATACCCTGAGGTAGATAATCCGTACGTCCGGAACGAAAAATCTACGTTCCATGTCTAGGGCGGAAACTCCTGTACATATGTACTATTCGTAACCCTGGCTAACGAGGATCCGAGTGTTTTCCCTCGGAGATGGAATTTTCTTCGGCCCGATTCCAACTAGGGCCGTAATACAAGACCTGGATTCTCGGCAACCTGCAGATATGAAGAACTTTAATGATTAAGGAAATGGATTTACACCATCTTTTGAGCTGGCGATGTGGCGGCCAGGGTTGAAGTGACAAAAGGTGTAACGGAGGCCCTTCCACTATCCACATGCCTCCCCCCGCGATGGAAAGCGCGTAGTTAAGGTGCCGATGTATGTCAGTGCATGAAAGTCCTGAATACGTCTGTGTGTAGAGGCCTGGAGACAGTGCAGAGACTGCGCATCCTCTCTCTGCCAGGACTCATGCCGGTTCCACCGGAGTACCGGGTTGGTAGCCATGTAGTAAGGGTGTACCACGGCGGCTAGACTTGCTACAGAAGTAACAGAAAATCATGCAAGTTGAAACATCTCTAAACGTGACAGAGAGTTCACGTAAACACCGTCGTCTTAAACCACCCGTTTCGTCTGAAACAAAGCGGAGGAAGAGTTTCGAGACTGTAAGTTTACAGAAAGAGGATAAGAGTATCCAGAGAGCTTTTTAGAAGAGTAGTTTTTGTAAACCAAAATATCTGGTTATTAGTAGAGAGAATGGTAATTTTTCGAGGCTCAGCCCATTCCTAATCGCTGGAGTGATAAATAATTGTGCTAAGGGCCCAGTAAAGGAAATCCATAAAATTTACAACGGATTCCATGTAGAGACGACTAATGACAACCAGTCTCAGAAAATCCTAGGACTAAAGAGGATAGGTGAGTTTGCGCTACGGGTCGAAACTTACAGCAATTTCAACACGTCAAAGGATGTTGTGGTTTGTCGGGATCTACTCAATTGCACGGAGCAGGAGATTTTAGAAGAGTTGGAATAGTTTTAGAATTTTAGGCGAAGTACTTCCATCTGCCTCTCATGGGCCTGATTCTCTCTGATTAATATTCTGTGTTGATAATTTTGGTGTTTTTAAATAAAATATAAGGGCCCTTTACACCCTTACATATGACAAATCTTATGGTGATTGAAATCTTTTTTTTTATGAATGTGATGAGGGTAATAACCATAGAAGTCGATGCCCATATACCCTATAAAAAAAAAAAATTGACAGTGATTACATACAGAACAGAATTTAAAGTAATCATCAGGATTTATTCACGGGTAGTTAAATATTAAAAACCAGAATTCAGTCCCATTGACAAAAGTCATTAGCAAAACAGCTAATCTTAACACTTTTAACAATTAGTCTTGTATTAACAACAGTAGTACAGTAGATAAGACAAGTATTAAGTTCTTTCACTACAAATACCTTTACTGTTCACAAATAAAACTACCCTAACAATTTATTAATGAGATTTAGAACATTATCTCTTTCACTTATAGTGTAACAGTAACTCACCGAACCATTTCTTGTTTTCATGTACTGGAATTACTTGTGATGTCACTTTAATCGCGTCGAACTCGCATAACTCCTCGCTTAGAACTGTTTCGCAGACTGACACCTCGCAGACCTGATCTCAACTAATCTTTCTGGGAGTATTTATACACCTATCCTTTTTACCTGCAGGACCAGACCACAGTTGATAGTGAGAACGATCGATCGAACCCTTTCATTCCAATGCATTCCTAACTTTGGTCCGGTAACTCTTCTCACAGAACAACATCTGTTTAGGTGTTTTAGCTGGCAGCATTACAAAGGACGATTATTAAACGGATCTTTACCCGATCTTTACCCGGACTATTAACGGGTCTTTACGGACCTTTACTAAAAGGGTTTCTTTTAATTCCTTTCTGGATTCTTCTCATTATAAAAGTAATTATAAAGGTTAATATTTTGTACTACTTTCTTTTTCATTGGCAGGAATCCGTTACACCGGTCTTGTTACAATATTTATAAATTAGTTTTATAACAAAAACCAATCTGTATATTTATTGGTGTCAGTTAAATTGGTTGCCAAAATACATAATTTACCGACTTGAATGTTTATGAAAATATAAATTAAAACACAGACTTAGGTTAGATGCAAAACTATTGGAAACAATACATAATATTTATAATTATATAAGCGAATTAAATCAGGTTAAGTTTGTTCGTAAAATAGGAAGCGGTTAACCTTTAACTATCTTTTTGCGGTTCAGAAACTAGTATAGTATTTATAAATAAAAGAATTAGTCTATTAAAAATGTAAAAAAATACAGACGTTTATCAAAAAGTGGTTTATTTATTAAAATTTTCCCTAGGATAAATTCATTACAGATGAATTTTGTTGGACTTAATATCATCTATATTTCTGTGGACTTGAAATGTCCATTGGAACGGTTTATTTTTCTTAGTTATGACGGTAAGTGAAACGATTTCACTCTTCAATTTTCTTAGTAAGGTTAGCATGAGATGCCGATTTTAAGTAGGATCGTATTTAGTCACTATATATTAAATCATTGCGTTATGTATAATACAATCATCATGAATATTTGGCTAATACAATACTGCATGAAAATTTCCTGTTTTTTCTTTTTTTACTCACAACTGATAAAAACTAAGGGGAGAGGAACCGATAAAAACCAATTATTGGAAAGTACGGAAAAATCGGGAAGAAAACAGTGTTAAAAAAGAAGAAAAGCTGCGACCTTCTCATCGCGTTTATTTATTTCGTAACTTAAAATTAGGGACCTTTTCCTAAATTCATTTCAGCGAGATCGGCCGAGGCTCCTCCATTTTATACAATCTTTTCAGTGCTATTGTTAGAATTATTTAATACAATCATCCAAATCCGATGATATCTCCCAAACATTTAATTCATCATATCTTGAGAATAATGTGGTTTAAAAGAAAAAAATTTTTTTCCGAGATTCAAAATTTCATAACATGGTAAAAAAAAATTGATAAAATTTTTTCAAACTACCAACAACTTTTTAGAAACCTCCTTCTAAAGGCAATAAATAAAACAAATATTTTACAATTTTGAACCTAAATAATGAATTATGCTTTTAGTAATAGAAACATATGAATGCTACATATAATGTTTGTAATGTTCAAGGTCGATTCACATTTTAGGACATGTTAAGGCAAAGTTCTGTTTGCATTCACAACAAATAGATAGTTGTGAATGCAGTTGTCGAGGACCAGAGGAACACACACAGTTTTACTTTTTTTTTTAGTTGAAATATTTCAACAATTTTTCCAAGAAATCTAGTTTTACAGCTTTATTATTAAACAAAGATAATAAAAACTGACAAAACGGAGTCTTGTAGAGTATTGAAAATTTGTAATGACAAGATAAAAATTTAAATCGGGAGTCGGAGAATTACAATAACAGAAACAAATAGAATTACATCTGATTTTTTGAGATTTCGGAGTTTACCTGTTTGGTAAACTGGATTGACTGTAAACATGTAACAATAATTGTACCACCAAATAGAAAATATATTTATTTTATTTATAAAACAATTTTCTCCATCGTACTGCTTGCAGCGTTTCATTTCAAGTATGTAATTTTATTTTTATGAATGCTGGTACATGCGGGAAAGAGAACGACGGAGCTGTATTTGTAAAAATAAATTTAAATAAAACCTTAGAAGAAGAAAATTATAAGTATAAAATATAACTTTTTCAACACTTCCGTGATTTTTCAGTCGCTTTTGCGACCACATTCGGCTTTCATATTTATTAGTCACCTTACCCGGTACAGAGAGAAGATTATCAGAAAATGTATAAACATAAGTAGTAACGGTAAAAGCATAAAAAATCATATATAAAACACGAGTTAACATAAAAAACTTAACATAAAAGTAGAAACACTCACTAATTTTAAAAGTAAATTAAAACCCAACGAATTTTTGGAGAAACTTTATTATTTTTTTTTTTTAATTTCCTTTACCACGGGCTGGTCCTGCGCCGAAGCACTGCGCAGCTACAGTAGGTGCCTTGGCCTCTAACCCCCAGGGGAACTCCATGAGATCCGGCTATGACTCCGGCCCTTCAAAAACATCATAGTGGTTTTCTCCGCACTGAAAACCATCTTATGCTGAAGACTCCACAACCGCAAAACCCTACATGCCTGTGCCGCTCTAAGCTCGATCTCAGCACGCGAATTACCCTCAACCAGCAGCCGCCCATCGTCGGCATAATCCACGACGCGACAGCCACCAGGCAAGCGCAACCGCATGAGAGAGTCAAACTCGATGGTCCAGACGAGTGGACCTAATACACTGCCCTGCGGACATCCTTTAGACAGGGTCTTTCCTACTTGCGAACTGCCGTCACGAAGGACGACAGTTCTGTCGCTGAAATAACTCGAGAGAGTCCTAATTTCTTCCTGCGTGAAACCACGCTTCTGTAATTGGAACAAGGCAGAGGGCCACCACAAGTTATTAAATGCCCCGGATATGTCCAAAAAGACACCGAGTACATACTTGCACTCGCTGCCCGAAGCCAGATTCAGGACCCTAATAATCGCATCCTCTGTACTCTTACCGGGTCTAAAGCCATACTGGTCGTCCATCAGCATGTGATTTAAAGTGAGCCTACTATTAATGCGGAGGTAAAGAACCTTTTCGAAAAGTTTTCCAACAACTGGTAAGAGCGTCAGAGGACGGTAAGAAGAACTAACGGTGGGGTCCTTGTCGCCACCCTTGAACAATAGCTTCAGAATTCCTCGCTTCCAACAAGCCGGGAAATACCCGGCAAACAAACACCTATTGAATACCCTAGTCAACGGGCCAAGAATTACGGGCAGGGTGCGAACAAGGAGCTCCACCGTGATACCATCATATCCGGGGGCTTTGTTCCTAGCAAGGCTACAGATTACCTGGCGGACTTCCGCCTCAGTAATCTCCAAAGACACAGAGTCCGTAGTGAAACTTACAACCGCCGCTCGAACTCTCCGGTGATACGAGGTCTCACCAACCTCGGTATCATCGGGGAGCAGATCGTCCATCAGAAGAGATATAACCCGATCTTTCTCAACAACAACGCCGTCCTGGGTCGAGAGAGCCGACAGAAGATTGTCCTTTCTATGTTTATGACCAAGAACACGATAAACAACTCCCCAAGGGTCTTTATTCCCTTGCTCTTGGACAAAAGAGCGACAGGAATCTCGTTTAGAAGTCCTAATTCTATGAAAATACTCGTTCCTTTTCAAACGGTACTCCGCAAACAAGGCCTCGCGCCGGTCAGGATCACGCGCACGTTGTGCGGCTCTCCTGAGTCGGCCCACGGCTTGTTTTACCGCAGTCAAGTCCCGAGACCACCAACCAGCTATTCTCTCTCGACCCGTACTTCGGGGGATTGAGAGTTCTGCGGCTTCAACCACCGCAGAAGAGAAATCCTCTGCCAGGTTATCTAATGGGACCTCGTCCAGGGTACGAGTGAACACCCGCATCCTGGCCGCAAGAATGCTCGAAAACTTGGGCCAATCCGCCCGCCTGTGCAAGAAGCGCCCCTGCTGAACAGGGACGTCCGCCCTAAAGACATCGCGCAGCCCACCTAACCACTCAAAGACAATGAGCCGATGGTCGCTTTCGCAATCATCGACTACAGACCAGTTCTGAATCCTACCTGGGATATCCTTGCCTATGGTAACATCAATGTTGGTACCAAGGAAGGTCCTCCGCAATCCCACAGCGCCGGCGAACGTTGCCGACTCGCCGGCGACGTTAAACACTTCTAATCGATGCTGCGCGATGAAGCCTTCTAGGAATTCTCCGCCGTCGTCTGTGATCCCACTGTGCCAAAGAAGCGATTTGGCATTCGCATCAACACCTATAAGAATAGGACGACCCGCTACCAGCCTGATAATTCTATCCCATCTTTCCAAATGTAATTCAGTGGGATCTCTGTACTGAAAGTACGAACTAACCACAACTAGGTCGAAACCATCCACAGGAAGCTTAACAACGACATGATGCGTGTCAGAGGCCTGCCGTATAAAAACACTATCAATAGACTTCCTGCACAGAACGGCGGATTTACTATCACCTACGTGGAACTTATTCCAGCCTGAAAAACCTGGCAGATCACCCTTGACAACATACGGGTGTTGAAGAAGCAAGACATCGAGGCTCCGGTTTTCAACGACGTTACCTAACTCGACTTGGACCGCATAGGCACCCTGGGCATTGAGTTGACCGAACCTAACCATCAAGCGGGTGGAAGTAGACCTCAACCGCTCTTAAATAGCTACCACACTCCCTACTGTTGATGGAGTGCCTATGATTTCTGCGTAACCGCTTGCAGTTAACGCACACCGGAGCCTCCTTCTTTTGCGGACAATCCTCACGCTTGTGGCCCTCTTCACCACAATGCGCGCAGACCGACGCATATTTACAGAACTTGGCCCTATGGCCAAACCTACAACACTTGAAGCACCTGTGTACATCAAGGTATTCCTTGACGCGGCAAGAGGCAAAATCAACGAAGACCCTACCCTCGGACAAAAACTTCTGGTGGAGACCAGCACCTAATTCAAAAACGCCGTGATACCGAGAGGCATCACGCTTTCCAGTCTTAAAGACTAACCTACACTGCTCTTTGAACGTGGCCGCATCCAAATCAGTGTTCTGCTCTCGAAGGAGAGACAGAACCTCCTCATCGGAGAGACTCCACTCGATGTCATATATAATGACCCGGGGCTTCCTCAATCGCTTGGGGTCCACCTTAACCTCAAGCTTCTGCACCGCTGGAGAGTCCTTGATGACTTGGACAGTCTCCTTATTGTCCGCAACAACAACTAACCCTTTACTGGTCTCCCTAATATCGAATCCTAAGCCGATTCCGGTCACCACGAAGGGCTTCCCGGAAATCGCGCTTTAATTCCTGGCTTGTGGTTTTTGAGCCCTCTGCCTTGTTTACGAAAATTACCTCGGGCTTTTTTACCGCCTTGCTGGCCTCACGTTTGGTCTTCAGGACCTCGGCGTAGCGCCTGGGCTGCGCCGAGGTCTTTGGGAGCCTTGACCACTTTGGGAGCCTTGACCTCTTGGGGCTTGGAGGCCAAGGCCTCGAAACCCTCACTAACCGTCACAAAAGCTTCCCTCAGCTTACCCAGCCGGGGGAGAATTGTCTTCCTCACTCCCGAGCTGAACCCGCCTGGAAGCGACAGAAAATCTACCAAGTAGTCCAGGAGGACCTGGACTACTTTCAACAGCTGGGCAGAACTACCAGAACCAGAACTTAGAACTTTTAAACGCATCAACTGCAGGGGAGGACCGCACCTGGGTGGGTGCCCCTGTGTCCATCGCCTCGCTGACCTCGTCCTCGGAGGAGCTTGTTGATGGCACCGGCGCTGGTTTCCTCTTCCGCCTGGACTGCTTTACTACTTGAAAATCGGACATGGCCGAAGTTTCCCTAAAAGAACTAGATTCTAACGTCTCTCCGTCTCCTATAACTGATTTGGGCAAGCCCACAATGTGACGACTGCCCCAGCGAGTACGGGCAGCTGGAGACCCTTACGTTCTCCTGTCACGCTACGTACCTCTTCGCCGCTACTGGAACGATTGATTGTAGTACTAGACGTACAACAATGAACCACAGATTACGGCCCCCGCTCTGACAAGAGCGCAGAAGGACTAAGAGGCAAAGCCTCTTTTCTGTCACGGGGACTAACGACCAGCAGTCGTTGCCACCCTTTCGCCGCGTTGAGGCGAGTACGCGTCGTACAAATCCACGCCAATCACACCGTAGCAGAGCTACAGTTGCTGAGTCTAAATTATTATGCGATTTTAGATGATACAGCCTTAAAATCAGAAAAACCTCGATACTGTCGGAAGGTACACACACGACCGACAGCCAAAAAGACACTGACAATAAGATATATCACCAGGACACTCTGAGACCCCACATGACTGCCAACCCTCCAAGATACGGCGGGCGGAAGCCAGCTTGTTTGTTTCAGCCAATGTCATCACCTCTATAGACGGCCCTTTGTCTATAACCTTAGCCGTAGGCGTCTGCGCCATAAAGCGCTCTTTAAGGCTCTCAGACACCTTAGTCCCCGCCAGGAGATGTACCTCCACGTCTTCTTCCTGGCTACGTCTAACTGAAAGGATACTCTTGGCCATATCCTCACCTACCGACGTCTTGACACCACGCAGTAACTCTGCGTAAGTCGCCCCCTGCTGTCTAATTATTACCGTAGAGAATTTTGGACCGCACAGCAGGTCCAAGTGCTTCACCGGAGAGAAATAGCGCACGATCAATTTGCTTGCGACGTGCCCAGTATTCTATTATCTTCTTGGCTATGCTCTCAAGCTTACCCTTGGTCGTAGCGAACACCATATTACGATCCTCAGCTAGATATATCTTATCCAGTCCCTGTAATAGACAGTCAGCTATTTCAGGATCGTCTCCCTCGACAAGAAGAACATAAGTATCACCCATATCCGCAATCTTACATTCCCTGAGAATTTCAACACCAGACATGTTTCTTACTACCGCACCAGAGCTAAGTGCACTCTGTTTAAGCTTCATCCTAGTTCCTGGAGACACTTGATACACATGAGCCGCAAAAGGGTTGGAGATTTTTCACAACTTGAATCCAGTATATATACTTTGGCTCTAGCAACTTCCTCATTCAGAAAGCCAGTCTCCTCAGTGGTCCGCTCAAATATCTGATTGGGCCACCGATTAAGTAAACCCTGTTTAACCTCCTCAAAATTCCCCGTCTTGAGAATGTCGTGTAAAGTCGACAAGTCTGTTCTAACAGTCTGGGCATATTTATCTAGCATTTCTCTTCTTTCTTGTAATTCTTGCAGAACCTCAGAGACATCCTTCACTAGGTTAAAAACCTTATTAATACCTTCTGTAATAGCCTTCTTAGTTGAGGAGTTAGCTTTATATAACTTCTGCAGCGCATGCGCCTCCGTCATCAGGGAATCAATCTCATAGGTGATCTCTTCACCTGAATCACTACTCGGGATTTTGGGCCTTTTTTTCGCCTTCACCTCAGTCCCCTTACTTTTCTTCACATCCTCAGTTAGATCAACAGCTCAAATAGATGATGTAGTCTCCGGTGATCTTTCAGTTTTTGTGATATTCCAAAATGCAGCCTCAAATTCCATTCCCTCCGGAATCTCAGACATCCTTGCGAGATTACAATATAACCGCCGAAAGTCGGCCAAAATCCGCAGATTTTGAGACTGTATTCTCCGCCCGATTCCACATAAAATGATACCCACAAAGACAGAATGTAAACTGAAGATAAACGCTGTTTGGAGTATTCGAACAGCTGTAGTATAACGCGAGAAGCGGGACTTGCGTGCCAATTTGACAGCTAACCTATAATTCAGCTGTTTCCGACCACACTAGCAAAAAATCCCGCGAACTGCAGGCCTAGGCATTGTTTATGTCGAATGTCAGTAGTGACGCCACCAACTAGTAATGACTTGTCTATAACCTAAGTTTTTAACTAAGACAACCAAATAATTAAGTATTACAATAATTAATAAATACTAAAGCTGCCCAATAACCAAATTAATTCAATTGAGCAACCCACCCGAACTAAAAATAATGCACTTCTTAGTTCCAAACAGCACGAATACACAATAACACAACAGATGTACCACCGAGTGAAAAAAAAACAAAAAACAACAGCATAAAAAACTGTTAGTCCGTTATCCAGCAATCAAGAATGTTTAAACATGTCCAAAAATAGCCAACCACAATAAACCAACGTACGTACCACAATAAAAACCAATAAACCAACCAAAAACACGTATTAATCGCAGAGCGAAAAATCAATACGACTATTCCCGTATGAGTCCCCAACTCGACTAGGAACATATCTTAAAAATAATAAACATTACAAAAAAAAAACTTTACATTTAAAAATAAATATTGCTCCCCAGCTAATTCATTCCCTTCCTATGGACTCCAATTTCTAGTAATCCAGCAGAAGTCTTTCTCAATACAAACATAAATACTTATCAGAAAAAGTATCAAACATAACAAAATATATATTTTACAGATAAATATGAACACGATTAACAAATCAATTTTTTAACATCAAAATCACAAAAGTCAACCGATAAAAACACAATTTTAAACCCCGTATAAACTATCTACATTTAAAAATACGACCAAGACTATTCAACACACCTGAAAACAAACTTAATTAATACAAAAGGATGTAATAGACACTCATTGAAATGCTCCTATTCAAACCAAACAAAATGAAAATTAGAAACAAAAGTTACGCTCCAAAAACCGTTTACAAAAAATTTTACTTAATTTTTAAACCTAAATTGCAATTTCAATTGTATACAACTATTGTCAGTAGACACTACGGAAAAAGTTGACAACAAAGTTGTAATACTTTCCTAGCATCTATTCTTATATAGTGGAAAATTAATGATACATGAATAAATTTACCTAAGATTTCTTTTTTGGGGTGGGGGTAAGTTAAGATAAAATTTTATTGTAAAATTGTCATTATATGTTTAGATAAACTAAAAAGGTTTAAAAAATTAAAAAAAATCAGTGTTTCTTTATTTTGTTTGCTCCCTCACCAACAAAATCACCTTTTCAAGAAACTTTTTTGTTTTCTACGTTTACTATGTTAAATGGAAGAAATTAAAAAAACTTCCACTGAAAAATATACAACCGGTAAAATGTTTCCTAAGATTTCTTTTTTGGAGGTGGAGGGTGAATTATGATGAAATTTTATTGTGATATTACTATTAAAAGTTTTAAAAATAAACTAAAGTTTAAATAAACCAAAAAATTCAAAAATCGATATTTTAAAAATTAGATCGGCTCCCTCATCACCAGTATTGCCCCCAAAGTATTTTTAAAATTTTTTTTTATTTGGACTACTACTACGTATAGAAAGAAAAACAATCGGTTAAAAAATATGCAATAAATAAAAAGATAGTTTTTTCGATTTTTAGTGAAGGGGGAATTTTGTGCCAAATTAAAAAAAAAATGGTTAGATGATTTTTTTTATAAATAGTAAGATAAAATGGAAATATTGACCCAAAGATTCTACCAACAAATTGCTACATACACACGGCCTCTGTATAAACATCATCGAAATCGGTTAATCCAGTAAAACGTTATTAATATTCAAACACACCAACACACGTACACATACGTACGCGTTAGTCTTTTTTTGTTTTTTAATTTCTTTATTTTTTTTAATCGGTTTTTGGGAGTAATTTTATTTTCATATTAATTTCGGTAATCGTTTAGCAGCATTGTTCTTTTTTGTATACAGAGTGCATCACAAAGTTCTCTCGGGACTTGAATAACCGATTCTATTCGTGAAAATAATTGAAAAAGTTCACAGAAAAATACATGTCCTAAAATGCTTCGTTTGCGAGCTACGGGTAGTGAAAGATTTTGCTCGGATTTCAGCTAACCCGGTAAAATGAGGTCGTACTGAAATTTTTAGGACGTTAATTAAGGGGTAGAATTAGTACCCTTATGATTTTTATAAAATAGGTCCCAGACCTATGCAGAAGCTTTTGAGAAATCTGGGGTGAAAACCAATAAATTGAGGTAAAAAACCCTGTCTTTTATTTTTGAAGTACAATAAGTTTTTTAAATGGGTAATAAACACATAAATATTTTTAAAAAAACTTGTTGAGAATTTAATTCTGAGAAGAACGGTTAAGATAAATCGTATAAAACAAAGAAAATTTAAAAAAATCAATTTTATTTAGAAAAAATACATTACTACATTTCAGGAAAGTTGTTTAATGTAAACAAAAACTAAATTCTCTTTTGCCGATGTGAAAAATTTATAAAAATAAAAATTTACTGTTAAAAAATTAATAAAAAACTGGAAATTACACAACGATTGTAAAATAAATAAATATAGATTACTTAGATAATAATGTTTTGTATTAATGACAGTAATACAAAAGATTATTTGAAAATATACTATTTCAAAATTGGAAATAAAATATCAACAGCAGATCAATGCGCAATACTGTATTAGTGTTTAAATCATTCTGTAAGATACATTAAGTATATCGGGTACTGTGAACTGTGCTGTCGTTAGCGAAGGTTTTCTGTGAATCTTAGTCTGAACGTGTGATCGGTTTGTCGCTTAATTAATGCTACTTATTTACAACAGAGGAATAAGCTGGTATGGTATTCATTTTGTGTGAGTGTAATGGTAACGCTACAGCTGCTGCAGTAAAATATAAAGTAATTTTTCCTAATAGTAGGATTCCAGATCTCAAAACAATTACTTTTCGCAATCTTCGGAATACAGGTTCATTACCTAGTATTGGAACCAGCTACAAACGATCTGTCCAACACGACGCTGTTATTGATAAAATTATTATTGAATCGGTCCATGCATAAGTACAAGTCGTCTTTCTAAGCGGATCGCAGTTTCGCATTCAACGGTTTGGAGGACTCTTAAACAAAGCAATTTTTATCTTTATCAAAATCAGCCAATTAACATCTGCATCCAGGAGAGACGGCCCGCTTCGCTTGGAGTTCTGCAACTGGTGGATACAAACCGACAAATCTACAAGTATGTTTTGTTTACCGACGAGGCAAATTTCACTCGAGATGGCGTCAACAACTTATACAATAAACAAGCATGGGCAGAAGTAAATTCTCATGAAACGGTGTAAGGCAATTTTCAACACCGATTTAGAGTCAATGAATGGTGCGGTCTTCTTCACAATCGGCTGTTTGGACTGTTCATGTTATCTGGCCGCTTAAATGGGTGAGGTCTACTTGCACTTTCTTCAAGAAGAATTTCCGCAGCTCCTTGAAAATATTCCTCTAGCGCTGAGACGCAAAGTATACTTCCAGCACGAGGGCGCGCCTCCCCACTTCTCTTGTGCCGTTTCCAGTCACTTAAATCATAACTTCCCTGAGAAATGGATCGGTCGTGAAGGTCTACATTCTTGGCCACCAAGATCGCCTGATCTAACACATTTAGATTTTTGCGTTGGGGATGGATGAAAAATATTGTATACAAAAGAAAAATATATTCTCGTGAGGAACTAATTGTCCGCATTATTGATGCGGTTGAGCAACTTAAGGACAGTCCTGAAGAACTACAACGAGCAGTAAAAGAAGTACAGAAGGAGCCAAGAATTGTCAAAAACGGCGGGCTCATGTTTGAACATTTATTGTAATCTGGTACGTATAACGAACTAGTGTACTGTTTCTATATAAAATTAATTTTTCTAACTTTTCTTTGTTTTTTCAACTTATCTTACACTATTTTGTTCGGAATTAAATTTTCTACAAGTATTGTTTAAAAGTTTTTATATGTTTATTAGCTATTTAACAAAGTTATTGTATGTCAAACATAAAAAAAATGATTGGCACCACATGACTTCTTTGTAGGTCTATTAGATTACATATACACATTTTTTGCTGCAGTTCATTTAAACTTAGGAGTTCACTAAATGGAATAGTTTAATTGTTTACATATTAATCTTGTTTCACGTCGCTCAAGTAGGTATGTGGTGTAAGTGAGAACGTGTCGAATCCGTAACCGTGCACAAATCGGTTCGAATCCGACTTCATATACGTATATATATTTTTTTAATTTAAATGTATGGATTTATTAATAATTATTAATCTCCGATTGTAAAACCTTTTGAATTAAAATGAAAGGTACACAAAATTTTGTTTTACTAATATGTTTTTTCAGGTTTTTTTTTGTATTGTTAATCCAAATGTTTTGGACTTTTGACCATTTTTGGTCCAGTCGATTGCAATCAAAAAAAGTGGTGCAGAGCTAGATGTTACAACAGTCCTAAATACAAAATTTCAGCATTCTACGGCTAATCGTTTTAGAGTTACGCGAGATACATACGTACGTACGTACAGACGTCACGCCGATACTAGTCAAAATGGATTTAGGGATGGTCAAAATAAATATTTCCGTTGAAATCTGAAAACCGAAATTTTTGGCGATTGCAATAATTCCTTTTCTTCGTACAAGGAAGTAAAAACAAGAGATTTTACCACAATTTAGTTTTCACCCCAACTTTCTCAAAAATTACTGCAGATACGGTTCTGGGACCAATTTTAGCCAATTTTTTAGGTCAGAAACTAAAACAAATAACGAATTCTGTCCCTTAATTGACGTCCTAAAAATTTCAGTACGACCTCATTTCACCTGGGTAGCTGAAATCCGAGCGAGGTCTTTCACTAGCCATAACTCGCAAACGAAGCACTCTAGTACATATATTTATGTGAACTTTTTCTATATTTTCACGAGTAGAATAGGTTATTAAAGTCCCGGAAGAACTTCGTGGTACATTCTGTCTATATTAACATTCAGAAACAAAACTTCGAGAAAATAGCTCTGAAATTAAAAAAAAAACTCGTGTTCAATGCAGCCTTCAGAAGGACAAACAAAACAAATCGTTATATACAAAACGCAATCCGTGAAAAAAAGAAAAAAAACTGTTTCCCTGGAGTATTTTAATTCTACTGTTCCGACCGCACAACATTTTATATTGTTCAAACAGAACGCAGTTTTAAACAAGGACAGAATGAACGCTTAAAACCCCTCTCCGTAGTGACATAGAATTTTGCCAACTATCTTATGGATAATAATCACAATACATTAAAACTGACAACTTTAATATTCTAAACATGCACAAAAAGGACGACGTTTCAACACACTATGAAACAGAAAAACATACACTCACAAAAGGATTCATAAAATGAACAGACACGATTTAAATCTTAGAAACCTTTTGGCCATATTCTAAACAGGTCTCTGACTGACTCAAAACCCGCTGACAATAATGTTAGATGACATCAGAACATCAGAGTGAAAAAATGGAGCGATTTACGTTAAGACATAAGTTTTAAAAACGTTATTATTTATTATTAAATTGGTTTCGTTTTGTCTTTTAAAAAGTTTATACTTTTAAATAATTTTCATTGCCGTCCTACATGGGTAAAACATCGAAAAACGTGTAACTATAACAAGATCTCTAATAATAATTCGGTGGTACCTCGCTACAATAGAAATGTCAGTGAAACTTTGAGGTTCAAGATAAATTTAGAAACTTCTTTTGTTCTGAAGTAGGCCTTGTGGTACGGGCGACTTGAATTTAATTGCTGTTCTGTCAGTGAATTATAGTCATTTATTATTACTATTACCTACTTAATACTTTTTTCTTTAGAGTTTTTTTTTAATTTTATACGAACATAACAGATCGATTAATCTTTTTAATACGTCCTTCTAGATTTCCTTTATGAATTTATTGCTCCTACAATTAAGGCTAATGTTTTATTCGTGATTTTTTTTAATTTTTAAATTATTACATAAATTTAAGAAAAAAAAAAATATATATATATAAAAGGCAAGTCCTAGTAAAACCTTGATCATAGCATGTTACAAAACAAAAAAAAGCATGTGTGTACTTATGTACGCACGTAAGAATTTATACTTCTTTGGAATGTATGTCCTGCCCATCTGATTGAAGATGGTCGTGATCCATGACGGTGTCTTGGTGTGATAAAATAACTTCCTCATCCGGCACAATGTCTTGATTCGGATAGAGCTTGCAAGTTGAAGCTTCAGTTAATTGTTCTTTTTTTTTGCTCGCCATTGTCACATACGCTCCGCTGGTGTTAACGGAACGTTTTTGGTTACACGGCGGTTGCAAAGCCGAGGAGAATTTTGCTTATGCATCTCAGCTTGCACAGTAATAACATTGCGGTAATCTTGTGCTGGAGTGGACAAAGATGAATTGCACATACTGTCACCAACTTGATTTACAATATCATTGGAAATAATTTAATTTAAATTGATAGGAGCTGGCTGACGTGGTGGTCCGGGAGTCACTACATATATATCTGAATTTAATATAACATTGGAAGGACCACTTATAGATGTTCCGAAATTTATTATGAAATTATTTTTTGACTACGTCAAAAAATAATTTCATAATAAAGCTCGAACTCGTTCTGCGGTTTTTTCTGCTTGGTTACGCTCATTAGAATCTTTACATTTCTCCGCATTTGTTTTGGGTACCTTGGAAACTAAAAAAATTAAAATTACATATTAGAATCTTTCAAATGAAGGAAGTTAAAAATAATATAAATATATATATCAATTTTGCAAAAATAATTTTAAATCAGACGATTCAAAAAAAAAACAAATTTTAAAATGCTTTTTTTAATGAATGGACGATTATATTTATATATAAATGTATTTTTTTCAATTTAGAATAGTCATTTCGCCGTTAGATGGGAATTCTTATAACCATCTGATGCGAGTATCTACGTTTTATCTGTGCGATAATTTTTTGTATTTTATTATATATTTTTGTAGCTTTCAATGTGAACCGACCTTTAATTCAAGAAGTGTAAATGAAAAAAAAAGAAAAAATAGGGAGAGAAAAGAATTCTTAAAATTTGGAGATTAGGAAAATTTTCTGAATCGTGGCCAGACTCGGATATTTTGCGGAAAATCGTAAAGTTTAGCCGATATGTAAATTGATATTTATTTTATAAACTATACAATAATAAAAATAAAAATTACAATTACTGTGCAAAAAAAAATTCATAAATTTCGTAAAATTCATCTATAGGGCACAAAATAATACTCGTACCTTTTGTACCTTTCAATGTGAACCTACAACCTTTATGTTCTTACAGTTTTATTTTGAACGCTTTTACTATTTTATTTCCTATGATTAAGAATAAAATCAAGAAAATTTCACATCTCAGATAACGTGAAATACAGTTTATTTATATGCCATTCGAATACACTTGATTAAATCGTTGACTACATTTTGTACGATACGTTTACACGATTTTAGCAAAGAGATTAAAACAAAATACAATTGCTTCTCATCGAATGATGAAAAATTAAAGTTTCAGAAATACTTTTACGAGTACTATACAACATTTAAAATTACGCAAGTCATAACGATGACAATTAAATGCTTATTATGTAATATAAAACGAACCTTTTCCCCGAAAAAACCTATCTAATCAACATTAAGACAAAACAGATTAAACAAAACAAAAAACGTTCTTAACATTTTCTGTCTCTTATTTCAGATGCAAAAAATGATTCCAGAATCTTGCAAATGGATAAAGGTAAAGTGCACAACAAAATATTGTTTACATGAAAACTTTTTTGGTTGTAGTATGGCTGATCCGTAACCTTAAAAGTCACCAGTAAATAAATAAATCACCGTAGTTTGTATAAATTTATAAGCTTTTAAAGTACTTTATTTCTATAGTAGACTACGAATTTATTTCTAACTCGCATTTGTATGTTATTATATACAGCGCACAAATCAATAAGATAAATTGATACCTTTTTTTTTGACAGATTTAATGAAATTCTCTATTCCAGTATTAAATTTTAATTTCAAAATATTTACTACATATTACAGCGTTTGCGTTCTTTTATAGTTTGTCATCGCTAATTTTTCTCACACTGTCCTATTCCTTTTTACGCCTAATTAACTGATCCTGGTTGACGTAAACGTAGATGCGTCTGATTTTTCTTTCGATTAGATATCTTTTCTGATTCATTAAAAAAAATTTCATTCTAATTTCATCAAACCATCTAATCGCTATTTATCCATCAACAGCGAATTTTATAAATCTTCTATTCCTTTACTTTTTATTATTCGTATAGCCTACGTTTCATATCCTCAAAGTTATTACGCTGAGGAAAACGTTTTTTTACGCTGCGGAAAATCTGTGATCACTACCGATCGATTTTTTCTCTGTATGAAAAACGTTCCTTTTTATGCGGTTCGATTTTTATGTTTCTCTTACTTCGACCGTCCTTTATACTATTTTATAAATAAATAATAAGATGTTTTTGAATTCTGTTTAATCGATTTAATCTCACAACTTTAATCATACTAATATTAAATTCATCGGTACTCTCTTACCCGATGTAATTGCAGTAGTTTATTTATTTTAATCGATTGTAGTTTTCGTTTAATTTGCACCTCGGCTGTAAATACGCTACTTAGTATTTCTGGTAATCCGTTATTAATTTGTATCAAAAGACTAATATTATTGACGGATCTTTTAATATTATAACTTTTTCTGCTCGAATAACTTTTCTTTAAAAGTTTTTCCTTCGATTCCTTTATTTCCCCTTTTATATACGAACTGAAAAGCAAAGCGGATTGATTAAATTTTCCACTCCTTCCTTTCTCTATTAGAATTTGCTTTTTCCTGAACTTTATTATAGCTATCCGATTCCGGTACAGATTATAAATAAATTATCTTTAATTAAATTTTAAGCAGGTTTTCTTAGAAATCTATTAAATAAGTTTATTTCATTAAAATTAATAAATAATTTTCTTTCGTTCTAAATTATTACATTTTTACTAAATTATATTTATAAGCAGAACGAATCGGTAACTTCTATTAATTCTGATTTTTAGAATTAATTATAAAACAGAAAATATTTTCTATGAGAATAATATTAATTAATTCTGATGAAAGAAGGGGTTTTCTGTATAACAGATATTTTAAATAACATCGAGTAGTTTTTAATCAACAAGTAAAAGCCAAAATTTATACAGAATTTTAGAAGAAAAACATTTTCATTTAATTTTAAACGTAAACGCATAAGATTATTACAATAATTAATATTATTATCTTAAAAAAAGAAAAAAACAAAAAAAAAATTAGAAACGCGTGAAGCGTACACCATATGCAATACTGTACTTACGGTTTTTGACAAACTGGTGAACTTCTTTGCATAAGTAAGATATCAATCGTTTTCTCATTCGCTTCTATTTGCAGTCGTTATCGGACGCATCAAATCCTGTGTAAAATTTCATCAGTAAAAAAAAATTAATTTATACTTTTAAAAATTTTGTAAAAAATTAATTACTTCAAGATTTCTTTTATTTGTAAAAATTATTAGAATATAATTCTGCGATTACACGAAATTTAATGAAAGTATACTGACTGATCTTAATTTTAAATTATGTTTTCAAACCGAACTGATCCTTTTTTTACGTAAGATAAATCTGTCTGATTTTTATCAATGACTGCTGCACGATAATTTTTTTTTAATTAGATCATCAATTTTCATCGATTTTTAGATTTAGTTAGTTTCATAAACTTAAAAATATGTTTAGATCCGATAATAATTCACCTGTAACTATAATTACAACAGATACGGTAACGATCTCGGCAAAACAGAAACTTTTAATTATATATATATATATTTTTTTTTTTTTAATTTAATTTTCAGTTCCCCTTAACGCTTTAGGATATCATAAAAATATAAGTTTAATCTTTATTTTTTTTATAAACGATCGTCAATGCTTCCCTTTTCTAACGGTGTTTACATTTAATAACCGGTCGTGTATTAATAACGGCTGCCGATAAGTTTAAAGTTTTTTTTAATTTTAATTTTAGGAACACTAAAATATTTAAATAAAACATTCGTAATTTACAAGTATCTTTATAATCTTTAATCTGTATCTTTATTCGTATAAATGTCAAAAAAAATCGTGTAACTCTTTTCTAATGAAAAAAACTGGAATTTTTACCGATAAACTGCCAGAAAAAAGTCTAAAGATGTAAAAAAGTTTAACTAAGTTTAAGTAAAACACAAAAATATTATGTTTCATCTATACGTAAACATCGAACCGACTGTCCCTTTATTTTCTTTATACATCTGAAATATTAATATATCCTTCAATTTTCACTCCTTTTTGTCAACGATTAATTCACTGCATAAGTACGAAGCTTGTGCGTGTGAATATGGAATTGAAATCTTTTACACGTATGAAAAATGGCGTGTGTGATCAGGATTCAGACTTTAACCTTCAGGATGAAAGGTTGAGATGCTACCGCTCTGCCGCGGAGGCGTTATTTGAAAGCGCTTTAATTTAATAATATTCTACGTAATCTTAAAATTTCGAGTCGAATAATAAATGCTTAATTTAGTACTTAAAAAGTATATACTTATAATTAAATACTAAAAAAAAGTAAATTTAGTAATAACGGTGATAGCAGTATATATAGTAAATAGTTCATTATTAATCTAAAAGTAAAAAGTAGAAAAGACGGTTAACTATATACTTTTTATATTTTAATTTAAGTATTACATCTTACCTAATTGTAACAGATAAGAAATATTCTCAGATTAAAAGTTAAAAATCTGATGAGCTAATCAATCTTATTATTTATTTATTCAGCTCCAATCAGTAATTTGTACTGAATTTAAGGAATAGAGAGAGAATTTAACATTGAAATAGAATTAATAAAGTGAAAATTAGAATGGTTACAAAACGAAATTTCGAATCTAGTTAAATCTTATTGTATTACCGATTTCGTAACACTTAACTGACCGATGACTGCCGCGCTATTCTCACAATATCTCGACGGTTTTCTTTGCATCTTTATTCTCTTTGTTTTGCAAATAATGTGTGCGATGGTTAAACTGTAAAAAATAGTTTAAATGAAAATCAACTGAATATTAAGTATTTAATAGTAAGTTGAGAAAGACAAAATATATTGTAAAGTAAAGAAAAACGATCTCGGAGACAAAATTTAAGCTTACAGGTAAAGTAAAATGTAAACTAAGAAATAACTGCAAGTACTGGGTGACGTCAGAATTAGGTCACGTCATGATTAAAGAGGAGGACGCATGTAGACGGGGTGACAGTGGAAACAACCCTTCTATCGCACTTTTCTATCGCTTTTTCTGTGAAAAATAGCATCACCATTTTCAAAAGGACTTTTTTTTTTTAAAATCGTCAAACATATACCGTTCTGCCTAATAGCATGGAATTCATAATACAATTTAAAAGTATAGGAGCACGTGTTCGATAGTAATTGCGCCGTAAATATACAAATAGATGAAATGCCAGAAGGTTGAGTTAAAAAAACACCGGACAATTAATTTTTATTTTTGAATCGATACCTGTCTTTGTAGGACATCCTTTTCTTTTATTCCCAACAACTTTACACTTTGCGTAAGTGTTCTTCTCTCCTTTGTTTAATCCATTCTATTCTTATTCTTTTCTTTTGGAATCCTTCACACTATTTGAGTTTTGTCTGTGATTTCATGTGTTTTTATCTTTGCTTCTGTTAGATTTTTTTTGATCTGTTTGAACCGCTCGGTAGTTGTCTTTCTGTTGTTTCCTCGGTCAAAGATTTTATCGGTTAGTCTGTTTTCGTCTGTTATCATAAAGCGTCCGCAGAAGGCAAGTCATTTTCCTAATTTAGGCTTTTTCCTATTCGCGATCTGTTAGTTTGCCTGCCTACCTTCCGATAAAGTTCATACTTTTTCCATAGTTTCTAACAGTCTTCTATTTTTCTGCGTCCGAGTATTTTCCTCAGTATTAAGAAAAAATCAATTTTGTTAATTTATTGTTTAAAACTAAATATTTTATTTATAATTTTATATATTTATACAAACTTATATGTACAGCCCGAAAAAGGAGATACTTTGTACGACTTTTAATTTTAGCTACAAAACAGCATTTATTACAGATATAATTACATGTTTAGTAAAACCCGTTTCCACATATACCATGTTCGAAAATTGTGATTCTATATATATATATATATACTAGCAAATCGAATGGTTAAAAAGAAAATGTAGGTAATTTGAAGACTGTAATATCCAGGTAAACATAGCGTGAGATTATGAGACTTAACATCTGATGACAACTCACAACATGATGTTGTTAGAAGTATCTAGATAAAATGATCCGATAAAATACTATCAAACTTTAGTCACAGATTCAGAAAAAGTATTGAGTAAACTTAAGCCTAGTGAAAACAGTAGCCTGACATTAAATCTTCAAAACTTGAATAAATATTCAGTCTTTTAAAAAATGTTGTATTATAAAAAAATTATGTATATATATTATCATAGCCTAATAATACTTTTACATAATTTAATCATCATAACTGTTAATGATTTTTTATGATAAATAATAATATAATAAATATTTATAAAATTGACTTAAAATCTGTGATATTTTAATTAATATAAATATTAGTTAATTTATCAAAATTATTTGAAACTTAAACTGCCAAAAACATTATAAAAAAAATATATTAAAAAAAATACCAAATCATTTTAAAGATATCTGAAATATGCTGCAAAAATAGTTCTCATATTAAATATCATTAGGCTTATAAAAGTATCAAATTAAAAGAAAATTAATAACTGAAAGTACAGCCTCATGGATTTTCCCAGGTATCTATTATTGAGATTGTAATGAATTAGTAGTCGAATAAAAAGTGTAGCAAGTGTAGAAATGTTCTCTTGCTTTATTGATGTCAGAATTAATTTCTCTGAGCGTATTGCTGTCTACTCTATAGTCAATTGCTGCGTTGAGAAACGAGTGAAGGTGAGTCACTTGTATGGCTAAATATTACCTATATATATATGGAATTCATAATAAAATTTAAAAGTACAGGAATATGTGTTCGATCATAACTGCGTCGCAAACACACAAGTAGATAAAATATCAAAAGGTTGTGTTAAAAAACACCGGTCAATTAATTATTATTTATGAATCGACACCGGTTTCTGTAGGACCTTTTTCTTTTATTCCCAATAATTTCCCATTTTGTGCAAGTGTTCTTCTCTTCTTTGCTTGGTCCATTCTATTCTTGTTCTCCTCTTTTGAAATCCTTCATACTCTTTGATTTTTACGATAAATAGTCGGTTCGGTACTCCGACATTAAACAGTGTGTTTGATTAGAAAAGAAAGCGAGAAGGCGCTGTCTTTTCGGCAGTAACTTTTGGATTCGTGACAGACCAAAAGTAATAAACGTTACGGTTATAGCATTTAAATCCACACGATTGTGCTATATGTTTTAAAAGATAAATTCTTTTTATTTTTCTTGGCGAAAAACACTTTCACGTTATCATTGCTCGAGAATTATTAGAATACTTTCGGTAGCGTACACGGAATTTTGGATAACTCACGAACCGGATTAAAATGTGTATAAAATCACTCCTTAATATACAGAGTATCAGTGTTATAGAGGCCATTCGGTCATTTCAGTCGATTAACTTCTTACGGTTATCGTTTATTGGCGGATAATTAATGCAAATTAATGTTCCGTAAAAAATACCTCCCCTGACAGGTATAAAAAATCACGCCTTTTTTCCATTTTCGATTGAATTAAATACGTTACAACGGCATACAGTAACCATATTTGTTCTTTTTAAAGCAAAAAAGCTATTCTAAACTACTTAACATAGATACCTACATGAAAAAATTACTACTTAGGAATAAAACGCAAAATATATTACGCAATTTGACGCAAAGTCATGCTCAGAGAAAATATTAAGGAGCAGCCTTCCTAATTCATCAGATATCAAGTATAGTTACAGGTGTAATGGTTGTAAACTAAGTGAGGTGACTACATACTGAGACGGCTAAGTACCACCGAATAGATATAATTGGCATTAGTCAATGTTGCTTTCTCTCATAGTAATGATATTCATTATAAGGCTAGCTGCTATGTCCAAAGAGTGAAGATGTGAGGGTGTTCTGTGAGAACAGAGTGTGGATCATTAATCCTGCTTATTGCCTGACATGGAATGCTCTTTGTTCTTGAGAAGGAAAATAATTGTATTCTTGATGTTTTCAGGAAATAATTGTGACTTATGTTCAGATCATCTTCATGCTTTACGATTATAATACCTAGCGAACAAACCGTTAATTGTCTACTGTGCTTCGTTATTTTAACCGATAAGATAAGAGTCGTATCTCGTGAAATCCGAATAAGAATGCTTACGGTCTGTTTTTACTGGATAATTGTACAGTAGATGCCGAAGTCAAGTAAAATTTGGCTATTCAGTGAAAACAACGGAGTTTGATTGCTTATAATATAGTAACAAACAACAAAATGGTTAAATAAACAGCGGAACAAAAAGCTTAAATGTGCTTTCTTGAATTTATTTTTTAAAGAATTAATTTAAATTAAACAGGAAATCTTTTGTTTAAAATTTATGAAAAAAAAAGAAAATCAATGATTTTTACCTCCTTCATTGCTTGATTATTAAAAAAAGGATAACATTTTGTAATTAGTTTAATTATGTAATATACGGACTTTTATTCTTACCAAAACGTACTTTGTTTCTGAGGGATATAAAAAAAACATTTATAAACTTTTTACTAACGGTTTTAAAGATTGACAGTAAAAAAAGGAAAGAGAAATTAAATTTTCAATCATTTGTTTATATTGCCGTAATTGGTGCCGCTTGTTTAACAATTACAGTCATTGCCCAATTATAAGAATTACAGAGTTTGTTTTAAATATGGACTATTTTGTTTTTTAAATATTGCTATAATTTTCCTAAACCAAGTTTTTTAATTCGTTTGTAATTGATAGTTTCTATCTAAGTTACTGGTTTCAGTAAAACAGTATAATTTTTAGTTACATATAAAATTTATTTTTTATACTTTCGTAGAAAAGCACAATATTCAATTAAAGTTAATATTGATTACTTGCGATTAAACTTATTTTTGTGTTTAGAATAGTTCATTAATTTTAAACCGCTAAAAATGAAAGCACACAAAATGAAATATAACAAAATTATTTCAGTACGATAAGAGGATGGATGATATAAGCTTTTTAAAATGTCCACTATTGTCAAGAAAATTACTAAAAACAAATTGATGAAATCAAAGATAAATTTTCATATTTTGATATATTTTATAGAATTTTTTTATTGATATTTTGGAATTTCTACATTTAATTAAAAATACAGTCGAAAAGTCATATTTTTTGATTTTTCAGAATGCGTAAACGATTACAATATTTCTCGTTTGAATCGGTTGTAAATAAAATACTGTATAAAAGATTTTCAGTCAGTTCGGTGTGATTTTTATTTTTTTGTTCTTTCAAAATAATATCATTATGGTGTTTATTTTAATTAGTGCCACACTATACTCGAGGCAAGAGTTAAGCAATATTTTACAGAGGTCTAGTTATTCTCAGTTTTCTACTAAGAACCTTTTTTTATAAACCAATCAGAATTTTTATTTATTAAATTTGAATAGATTTTAAGAAACGAGAATCATAAATTTATGTTTTGGCCGATAGAATAATGGGTTGCTCTAATACTATTTGTTATTAAAGGACCACAAAACACCTTCGCAGAAGTTTTTACTAACGTTCATAACAATTTTTAACGATTTAGTAAGAAAACAGTCTAAATAAGAATGCTTATTTAGAAAATAAGGAAAACAACGGGTGTTTTTGGAATAGGGCTTTTAAATCTACGTCAAGTTTCTGTAAAACAAACGTGCAAAGCACTTATAAGAAATATATTGTCATTATAGAGTTATATTTTTTGACCGTATAACTAAAAAAAAAAAAATTATTTCATTTTTTATATTTTCAAGATTTATTACGAAAGTGACAACTGGTTTGAATAAAACAGTTCAACACGATTTTCGATGTTCACTAAATAATATATTTTCCTTTTTAAGGAGTTGAAAAATGTTTTTGGAGGTATAATATGAATCTCAATTTTAGTGTCAGGAATAAAAACGAGTGGTGAGAGCCGTACCTACGTCTAGAATCAGGAAAGATTTGAAGCAGATATTAAATATAGAGTGCTAAATGAGCACAGTTTCAGTCTAGAACCAAAGATAGGAATTTAAATGCAGAGGATTTGTTTATAAAGGGCTGTTATGATAAAAAATTTACCAGCATTGTCTTCAAAGCGAAGAATTCAATGTTGCCGCTGAATACTACTCATCAGAAGGAAGAGGATCTTCGTCGTGTCAATTTGTAATTATAGAAAGGAGGAAAAGAAGGACATCGTATATTTTATAGACAGGTGTTGCATTTTAAGAGAATTTGAAAAAAAATCTAGATAATATTTTAATGAAGGAGAAAGTTATAATGATTTTAAATGGAGGAAGTTGGGGAACAGTTTATTTGTATATGTTTGTGAGGTAGCAAATAGGAAAAACTCTTCGTAGCGGAATTTAATTGTTAATTTTGCAACATTGTTTTGCATTTTAATTAAAGTGTGAATTTTATCTATGTTGACATCGCTATTATAAAACGTATTTGTATTAAATTTACGATAACTTAAAAGTATTAATATATTTTTTCTGAATGTTAATATCCATTTTATTTGTTATAATGTAGGTATATATTATTTATATATCTATGTTTACAGAAACCGTCTTTATTTACATAAAATGGTGCTAATTTAAGTAAAAGAAATATATTAAAATGTATTAAATAAATGTGTTAAATATAAAGAATCATGAAGTTATCTCATCGGCTGGATTCCAGCTGATGAATTGAGTGATGCATTAAAGAATAATTAACATTTAAAAGTCGATCCACTGTAACCAATGTATTTGAATAGAAATAAATTTTATTTATATATATAGTTAACGATCTTTACACAATCAGATTTGAATGAAATTAATCAATCTAAAGATCTTTATATTCATATATAAAGTTATTGATGTTCCATAATTAGATAATGTATTAAATGTAGATTTATAACATTATCACATAATTGCATTGTGATTGAAAAAAAAAAAAATATAAGATCTAGTTGAAATAACAAAAAGTTTTATTTTTTCCACAATGAGTTTTTTAAAAAGTTTTATTAAATACGCACTTTTTTTTGCTTGCTTGGTCCGAGTAATTAGAACCGACATGAAAACACATCTTATATAAATAAGGTGAAAAACTGTAATGATCATATGGTATTGCTGTTAACATTCATTATACGTAAAAGATAACATGTAACTTATGTAATACAATTTTCTATAGAGAAAATTGTATTACATAATACAAAATTGTATACATGATATGTATAGACATATCATGTAGCTGGTGTAACCGAACGGAATAAGGCGACAAACAGCCGCATCCCGTAGTCAATTGGTTCGAAAGCCAGCCAGTTGTTTTTTTTTTTAATGTATGCGAAATGCAGATAAATAATAATTTCTTATAAACATACATACCGATAATAATTTTAGTTGTTTCGTCTTTATTTTCATTTTTAACCTCATACCTCATAAAAAGCCGATCCTCGAATCTGAGAGTCCGGCTTTATTATTGTAAAATTCAATTAATTCTTTTCTTTATTTTGATACCGTGCTTTACATTGTTTTCCACCATTTTCACATAATTTTGTACTATTAAAAAAACCCGTATTTGTATTAATAATTAGCTTAAAATAGGCGAAAATATCATATGAATAGTTAACTTTTTATTAGTTCGTAACATACGTCGATTAATATGCTACTGCGCATGCGTAGAGAAACTGTAATTTACATTAAGTAGAGATTAAAGATCAATGCTACTGTAATATCTATCTAAACCGATATATAAAAAAAAACATTATATTTTAAAGTGTATTTAAATTTAGACGGAATTCCGACCACGAAAATATTTCATTTAAAATCATTTTTTCTACACATTTTTTACAATAAACAGCAATCTTTTCAACAACATTTATTTTCATTGAATTATGTTATTGATATAAAAATATAAATTTCTAAGGTTAAATGATTCTTTAACGTGTGTAATTGGTTCAGTGTAAGTCAATTACAATTGTCTTTCAACATAATTTGACTTTTAGTGTCTAATATTTCGACTTTTCTGTGTTTTTTAGAGATTATATTTCTATATTTATATTTATCTGTATCTACTGATTTGTATTTATTAAGTTTTTTAACAAAATGTACCATTATGTAAACCTATTGTTTTTATATAATTATATGATACGCTATTATTTGAATAAAAACGATTAAATTGCACGTGTAAAAATGATATACGTTTTACTGTAATACTGTCGTATGGAAGACATAAACTTTCACGGATATACTTGAAGTCTTTCATTCCAAGAACATTCATGTAAAGGAATTTGATTTAACGCTAATAAAACGAAAACAATAATACCATTATCGTTTTGATTTTTATATACAACCAACTTAAAATTACTATTTTGTTTTATATTAAAAAATAATTGATATTTTGACGAATAAACATAAATTTATCTATATTGATTGCTGTCTTTGCAAGCAATGAAATATCATTGGGGTTTGTACTATTAATCAATACATTACTTGTATTTTGTATTTTATATTACAGTATATTTGTAAAATTTTGTCTAGTAGCTGTTCGTAATCTTTATCTTTTAACAGATTAATTAGAGACAAAAATATATTTTAGAAAAAGCAGTTTTAGAAATTTTCTTACAAATTCCAGTCAATAAATGCTTTATTACAACAGGCACCGCACCGCTTTGCATTTAGTATATAATACAACATTATACTTTCCAGATCTAAACCTAATAAAACTTAAATATAAAGATGTCATAATTCGAAACTGTCTTTTAGATTCTTATCAAACTTTCATTTAATTTGTTATACTTGGTATGGCTGCCTTTGTCAACCAAAAACTTACAAAGAAAGGCGAGCATTGAGTTGAAGAAGATATGAAGAACTAATTCCTTTTATAAAAGAATCAGTTGAATTTTTGACGAACGCTTTTTTGGAAGAAAGTAATGAAAAGCGAGGAGGTGCTCTGTCATCGCAACAGAAGATGGAAGTATTTTTGCGGTACTTATCAGACCTTGGATTTCAAAACGGTGTCAGTGAAGACTTCGGGATTCACCGTTCTACAGTATGCAAAACTTTCGATTACGTTCTGAACAAAATAAATGAAAAGGCATCTGAGTGGATTCACGTTCCACAGAATGCTCATGAGTTAAATGAAGCCAAGAGAAAATGAAGTTCTCGCTTTAAAATGCCGAGCGTAATACGTGCTGTGGATTGCACGCACTTAGAAATAAATAAACCAGCACGCTACGGAGACTGTTACATAAATCGTAAGAAGTATCCCAGCATCAACGTTCAGGTAACATGTGATTCCACTGAAAAAATCACTAGCGTTGATGCTTCTTGGCCGGGTAGCTCCCATGACAGTCGCATTTGGAGACGGAGCTGTGTTTGCCAAACCATGGCTAAATTTAATGGTACGGTATGCCTTTTGAGAGACAGTGGGTACGGAATTGCTCCGTGGTTAATAACACCTTTTAAACCAGCGGGAAACAGGCAGGAAGAAGTGTTCAATAAACAACATTCTAAAGAAAGAGTTGTTATTGAACGCATTTTTGGTCAACTTAAGAAACGGTTCCCGATATTGGCGAATCTTGTTCGTGTAAAATTGGAAAAAATTCCGAAAGTATTTGTAGCATGTTCTGTTTTACACAATGTTGCGAAACATTTAAATGACGAATATTGTGAGTTAGAAGAAAATATCAATTATGAAAGAGAAGAGGATAAAAATGAAGAACCAGAAGAACTTGAAGAGGATGGAATTCGTCTCAGAGGGCAGGAAAGAAGAAATGAAATCATGGCTTTGTTGTTGGAAAATTGATTTGGAATAAACTCCTTATCATTTTACCATTTTTTTTATATTTATCATTTATTAAAAACTTTAATAAAATTTATTATTATTATTATAAATTTGTTACCCTTTTCCTTACCTCATTTTGTACATAAAAAATATAATAAGTATAAATAACAGGAGAAAAATAAATAAAGAGAAAAATCAGTATAAGAGAAAAAACAAAATTGATCATTTATACTGGATACTTCTATTTTATACTGGTGTGTGTATGTGTGTGCGCGTGCATGTTTGCACGCGAATGAATGAGCATGTTTTAACACACATACGCACGCGGCCCCCGCAAGTATAAATGGATTTTTAATACTTTTTTTTTGAAGTTATAGGTTTTTATTTTATTTTATTAAGGCTTACAAATACAAAATGAAATACATAATTTTTTTTACAGTAATACAAAATAAGGATTACTTCAACAATATATATTGGCTGAGATCAAAATCTCTTCATTAAATTCGCACCGTTCTGTTGAAGATGATTGCAGCTGACGTAATTTAATTTTCTCTTGTTCCAGTTCTATCTCCTCTGCCTTAATTTTTATTTCCTTTCTCTTCATCTGCATTCTTGCAAGTTTCAGCTGCTCATTGAGAACGAGTCGTTGAAGATCAGTGGTTGATAGATCGGCTGTTTCATCAGCGTCCCAATGTTGTCTCTCTTTTTTACGCTTTTCAAGCTGTCCTGATTTTGAATGATTTTCATCTGCTGACTTGTTAGCGATTTTGTTAGTAGGCTGAATTGTGGTATCTTCTTGAATCCTATTTTCAATTCCTACATTGGTTGTTCCCGGTATCTGATGCAATACAGGATTTTCTTGAATTTCAAGTAACTCAAGGAGGTTTGATTCCCATTTTAGTAATTTCACTGCTCTATTCCCACTTTAAATTTTGTCAGTTTCCTTTTTAAGGTCTGTTTTCATGTTATTTAAATTTTTTTTTAGTTTTTCTCCTGTAATTGACTTCCCCGCACTTTTCTGATATTCCTTCTGAATAGTGTTGTATGCTTTTTCTTTGGCAGCAATTCTTTTAGAACTCATAGACCGGTCTAAAACAACGGTGTTGTCTTCAAGAATATTTACCAAATAAATTCTGCTACTTTCTGACGCAGATGGCTCTACTGGTTCTTGTACTTCGAAATTAGTCTCTTCACTAGACATGATGATGTTTGCTAAAAGACTGGCATGCAAACGGTGCTGGATTGATTAAAACATGAGAAACGTTTGATGTATTGACAAAAGTATCTGAACATGATGTTGTACAGGATATGAATCATGTAAGTGTTTACTTGATAAGTAAAGAGAATACTGGATATGTAAAAGCAAAATGGGAAATCTACTCGCAAATACTCGGAAACTACACATGTTACAAGTGTTTACTTATAAGTATTAGTAAAAGGTTATTCACTTAGTCTCAAGGGTTTACTTTACTTGACCAGTATTTACTTTAAAGTAAAAAGCATAGTTTATTCACTTCACTGAAGGTTACTAAATAGCTACCTTGAAATTCTACCGGTAAATACTTGAATACTCTTCCGAACTTAGGATTTTATTCACTCGTTTTAAGTAAAGTCTGACCGGAATCAGTAATTGCGTGTAGTTACAAGTAAACGCTTGATAAGTAAAGGTTATTCACTTCCCTGTTTTACAAGTAAAGAGAATACTTGTCAAGTATTTGGTTTACCGTTGTTTATTCATAGAACTGCAAGTAAACACTTGTATAATTGCAAGTAAAAGTAAATACTGGTTTTTATTCACTTCTCTAAATGTAAGATATTCAAATACATTGTTTGTAGAATCATCATATTTTTCTACAATATCTGCAATCCATAAACATGAGATCATTTTAATATATAATTACTGTTGTAATAAATAAATAATAAAATCGTTTTTGAATCGTTGATGAAGTTTGTAAATCATTTATTTTTTACATACGGTTGAAATACAATAAAATAGTACATAGTTAAGAAGAAAAAAGATAAGTATTCATACGGTATTTTCGGCAATTTAAGCTAATTATCGATAAAAATGCGGTTTTTCTAACGCGATGAAATTATGTAATGATGGTGGGAAACGATTTTAAAAATTGGTCTGAATATAAACAATATAAAGTGTATAAAATAAACAATATAAACATTATCTCACATCGGCTCAGGTCCGAGCCGATGTGAAAATGTCTAAAGTTACTGATACTAAGTACGAAATCCTAAGAGGAACGTATGTTTGCGATGATTAAATATTAGCAATAGCTTCTTGGATATCCCTAAATTTTTAATTCATTTTTTTATAAATAGGTTCTGCAAGATTAGTTCAATCGATTTATGTTACGAACAAATAAGACAACTATTCGTATGGTAGTTTTGGTGATTTTAAGTTAATTAGCAATACAAATACGAGTTTTTTTCATTGCAACAAAATTATGTCATGATGGTGGGAAGAATTTAAATACTGGTTTCGTAATAAAGAATTTCAAAAATTAATAGAATCATTTGGTTGCTCAATTTCGAGCGACCAAAATAATTTATATAAAATCGTTTAGTTTAAACAATTATTATTTGCTATTTCCTTTGTAAATTTTATGTATTTATCAATTTTATTATATTCATTTAATATTATATTTGATTCATTTTGAACACTTTCATTATATATATATATATAATTATAGTGTCATCTACATAACGTTTATACTACAGTATATTATGTAGAGTCAACATTTTATTTATATAATAATCTTCTAAAAATTGCAAATATATCTCTACCAAAATTACCGACGATTCACCAATAGCAAAGCCAAACTGTTGTTTATACTCATAATATTTATTTTTGAAAGTCAAGTAACTGAATCCATATTTTTAGTTGTTATGTTTTTTACATATTTTTATCATATTAATTAATTCGTTTGTATAATGTTTATTTATTTCATTATTGTTATTAAAATGTTTTTAATGGTAGTTAAACATTTATTTAAGTCTATATTAGAGCACATAATACAAATATCTAAAGATATGCATTTTGTGTTATTGTTAATGTTAATATTATATAAAATATCTATGATACTACGAGGTGTGTGAGAAAAGTAATGAGACTGACTTTTTACTTACCAAAGTTTTTATTTTTTCAAACAATAATACTATTCCCTTCAAAGTAGTTCCCTTGGGCAGCTATACACCGGCGGAATCGTTGTTCCCACTCCTGGTAGCCGCGCTGGAAGGCTTCAACTGGTAGGGCTTTTAAATAGTCGGTCACAGTCTTTTGAATGTTCTCCAGAGTTCCAAAATGACGTCCTTTTAAGACATGTTTCAATTTCGGGAAAAGGAAAAAGTCACAAGGACTCAAATCAAGTGAATAGGGAGGTTGAGGAACCGTAGGTATTCTTTTTGAGGTCAAACATTCCGTGATGGAAACGGCCGTGTAACACGAGGCATTGTCATGATGACGCATCCACTTGTCTGCAATGTCTGGTCTCAAGCGAATCACTCTTTTCCTGAGCCTTGCAAGGACACCTTTGTAAAACACTTGGTTGACAGTTTGTCCTGGAAGAACAAATTCTTTATGCACGATACTCCTACAGTCAAAAAAGCAAATCAGCAGGGTTTTGGTCTCTGATTTGCTCATTCGACATTTTTTTGGTCGAGGAGATGACGGAGTGTGCCACTCTTCGCTTTGCCGCTTTGTTTCAGGATCGTACTCAAATATCCAGGATTCATCACCTGTGATCACACGATTGAAGAATTCTTGGTCATTGTCAATCCTCTCAAGAAGATCCAACGCACACGTTTATTCGATTGTCCTTCTGTTCCTTTGTGAGGTTTTTTGGCACCAATTTCACACAAACCTTTCGCATCTCCAAATCATCTGTCATTTTATGTACGGTGAAATTGTTTAAATTTAACTTTTCACTCATCATCCTTATTGTTAAACGACGGTCTGATCTCACAAGAACCCTCACACGCTCAACGTTTTCGTCAGATTTTTGAAGTTGAAGGTCTCCCTGAGCGAGGTTGATCTTCAACATGTTCTCGACCTTCCAAAAATGATTTATGCCAGCGGAAAACTTGTGCTCTTGATAAGCAATGTTCCCCATACGCCTGTTTCAACTTTTCAAAATTCACACTCGCGGATTCCCCAAGTTTAACACAAAACTTGATTGCACAACATTGCTCCAACACACAACAAAAACACAACTTCACTGATGGCGCTATCAAAAATAATGTGTTGGCTGAACGAAGTTGAAACTCGTACTGAGCATGTGAAAGGGATGAACAAACCGGTGTAGCACAGACCGGTAGACACAGTGTTGCCAGATCGCTCGCAGTTACCAATCTTATTACTTTTCTCACACACCTCAGTAGTACGGAGTAGTAGTAGTAGTAGTAAGGAGTACGGCGTCAAAATCCAAGATGGCTGCCGACCGCCCTCTTGGATTCCAATATGGCTGCCGTTCGCCATCTTGGAATGACGTCACTGATCCAAGATGACGGTGGTCGGCCATATTGGATTGTAACGTCATTGACACCGTAGCCTGCACTGCCATATTGGAATGTCCCTTTTCCCTGTGGGAATTTCCCTTTTCCCTTAGCGAGATATTTGAAATTCCACAGGGATACTAACTTGAGTAATATATTCGCTTTGAATATTATTTATAATAATTAATTCAAAGGTTGGTACCGCTGTTGATCAGCTGTTGTGTACCGGTCGGTTTTAATAAAATAAATAAATAATATTTGAAGTAAAAAAAACTTGGTCGGCTAGGAATCGAACCCGGTCATGACGGGACGCGACTTACTGACGCCTTACTACCAATCGGCTGCAGTGACTTCCTGATGTAAAGATTGAAAAATGTTCTACATAAGCTGTTAATCTAAACGTCATATCATTCTGTACACTTACACACATACAAACACACACACACACACACACACACACACACACACACATATATATATATATATATATATATATATATATATATATACATGCACACAAACACAGGCTACGGCGTCAGTGAAGTCACAATCCAATATGGCCGACCACCGCCATCTTGGATCAGTGACGTCATTCCAAGATGTCAGACGGCAGCCATATTGGAATCCAAGATGGCGCTGGGCAGCCATCTTGGATTTTGACGCCGTACTCCTATTTCCGTACTACTTACCTCGTATAACAATTTTTTAAATTATAATTATTATTTAATTAAATTAAATTCTTTAATATATTAACTAAAAATCTGCTTAAAAAATAAGTTGAATTTTTAAAATCTATTTATTGTCTTATCGGTGTGTTATTTTTATATATTTTTGGTAAGGTCTTCATATATGTCTTTGGCAAGGTCTTAATATAAAAAATATTCTATATAAAGTGAATCCAAAAGGTACAAATCCATTAGATTTATTGATTATTGATACTTCTTTAAGAGAGGAATTTATTTTGAATTTAGTGAGTTGGATATCAAAAGATTGTCTGCTCAACTTTGTTTCGTACCACTTTAGTGGCAAACAAATTAAAAGCCGTCCAATTTTCATCTGATGTCAAAATATAAAGTATTAAATTCTCTGGCTGGATCCCATTCAGGCCAGCCTGCCTACGTAAAATGTGCCATTCCTCACACTTGAAGATCATATATTCTGCAGTATCTACCCTACTACAATACATACAGCAGGGGAAACTACGTCTGCCGAACCTATGCAAATAATACTCGAAAGTCCCATGACCTGTTAACATTTGTGTCATGAAGAAATTCATTTCACTATGACCTAGGTGTCATGGTGAAATGAATAGTCAAAGATCTATGTCTGTAATTAGCCGCCTGATCCTATTAGAATCTTCACCTGTCATCCGTTTCTTTCCAGGAATTTCTCGTAGCCACCATCGCATCACGTTTCCCCATACCTTCATATCGTGTCATTCGTTCTTTCACTTGCAGCTCAATTGGAGGGGCTGAAGCTAGCAAACAGGCTGCGTCATATGAAACGGTCCGATATCCACATATCACGGCCAACAATGTACGGCGATGTAAACGTTGAAGACGAGTTAAATTTCTTCAAACATCTAAGGCGGCGCCCCAAGCCGGTTGCAGCATACAGAACAGAAGACATAACTGTAGACACTATTAATCTTCTCTTCGAAGCTCTCGGAGCAGATTGAGTAAAAACCAGCATGATGAGCGACTTAAAAGTCTTCTCAGATCTCGCGCAAGAGTCAAGAATGTGTTGCGTAAACTAACAGGTCTTACTGCGATTCGGAACAAGAACAATAAGGATTTTATTATTCAAAATATCCTGTCCATTTTATAGTTTTAAATCGACGAGGACAGCGATGTGTATTTGTATGGACTCCAGGACATATTGATATTGCAGGAAACGAAAGCGCAGACGAAGCTGCCAGAACGGCAACAGGCTGCGATAACTTGGATATATTAGTGTTCGGGTGATAGATGTTTGAAATCGTCTAACTAATACAATAAGAAACAGGCGGAGTAATGAATGGAGAAGATTTTATACCAAAATAAACTCAGTTAAAACGTCTCCGTATAAATGGTAGAGCGACGTGATGCTGACTCGCCGTGAAGAAGGCTGTGACTAGACTCAGAATCAGTCACACGCGAATAACAAATTCATATTTGATAACCGGCTAAGAAAGACCAGTGTGCGAAGTTTGTAATAAAGTACTTACAATAAAGCATCTAATGAAAGAGGACCTCAGAAAGAGGTTCGGTCTAACAAATAATATTGCTGCTGATTTGGAGAATGGAAAAGAAGAAAAAGTAGTTGCTTGTCTGCACGCCAATAAACAATTAACAAGTGTGTAAGTCAGTTCAAGTTGATGTGTTTTAAGGATTCTCTAAGCGATGTAGTTTTATTCTACGAATATAGATATTTTAACAATATTGTTATCGTTAAGACATTCGTTTTTGTGTGTTATTTATCGTTTCACTTTATTATTAGGGCTCTTTACATATATATTACACCTTGTAAGTGTTGTCGGTTTCTTTAATATATGTGAGTGCCTAAATGGTTTGTGTTGTTTTTAAATAAAATGTAATGGCTCTATTCGCCCTTACATATGACCAACCTGATGGTGATTTAAGCCTTATTTTAAAGAATGTGACGAGGGCTAATGACCGTAGAAGTGGATGCCCATATAACAAAAAATAAAAAATAAATAAATAAATAAAATAATAATAACATCTACTGAAGACCTTAAACACTTATATAACTTTCATGATGTAGGTGTTTAATAACGACTGCAAAATTTTGGTCCTCCTTTCAAAAATTATGTTTTATAATATGTTATAGAGTATTATTATTAATGGTTAATATTATTAAATCACTCGCGCTAATGATTGTTAATTACGTATTTAAATACGGAATAACTACTTGAAGAAAAAAATTGATGCTATTAATATTCGTTAATGACATTGAGTTTTGCTAAAATTCCAAAAATATAACTGCATAAAATGGATTTACGGTTAGGAGAAATTCAGTTTGAAAATATATAAGAGTAAAATAAAGATAATGAAATGCGATAAAAAGAAGATAATAAGGAATTAAATATTAAAATAGGGAAAAATAATATACCTGAGGTTGAAACAGTTTGTTATTTACGAAGTAAAATTGCAAAGGATGGACGAAGATATCAGATAGCTAATATCAAAAGCTGATCGGCACAAGGAAAAAAGCTTTCATGCAGAGAATAAATCTGTTAATATGAAATATATAATATTTAACGGTTAATTCTAAATTTAATTACCTAATAGTAAAGTAATTCTTGAAAATATCTATGTGAAATGTGAGTATTTTACGGTAGAAAAAATGGGCAACGAAGAGCAAAAAGAAAAAAAGATTAAAGGTGTTTGAAATGTGATGTTACAGGGAGAAATTAGAAATTAGATAAATCTGTTAGTAAGAATTGGATCTTTAGAAGAACAGATGAAGGGAGAAATTGTAGTTGAATATTGTGAAGAGACGAATTAAATTGTTGGATAAATATTAAGACATCCAGATTTAGTTGATTCGACCATTATCTCCTAAGCCCTGCTACAAATCTTAGAAAGAAGGCTTTAAGCGGTAATAAATATATATAAAAGAATACGGAACGAAATGAAGAGTGACAATTAACATTCGACTAACTAATGAATGAAAAAAATTTGGATATATAAAAATATATAAATTAATACTTAGCATCTAGTCTTTTAAATGGAAGAATATTTTAAAGTGGCAGCCGTATAACGAATGAGTGGACTTCAGTGGACGGTCTGAAGGGGAATTACGTCGGGAGGACAGGCTTTATAAGCCTAGCCTTCCGCGGTCGGCCCATGAAATGGGTTCGATAACGCTGGTTTAACAACGGATTGGAATGCAATTAAATCCGTCTTAAATTCACTAAAATAATAATAGACAAAACTTGAAAAATTAGATCCGAGATTAAAAAAAATAACCCTTTTAAAAACAAGCCCGATTAGAAAGATCCAGCAGCAAGGGACTCTGTCCAGGTTCTGCGATAAAGTAGGGAGTAATAGACTCCTGCCAACTTTGCATTCCATTCCAACGAATGAGTACCTAAGTATTTAAAAATATTTCTTTTCTAATTTCAAAATTTATTTTAATGTAGTTAATAATAATTTATAAGTTTCAACCGAAAGGACGAAACCGTTGAAATATAATTGTTTTGTTTTATCCTAAGTTCTCAGTACTCAAATAATATAAAATCTGTAAAAACATTCAACTAATTAAACGATGTAACATTTCGAATAATCAACAAAACGTTGTCGCTGACATTTAATTTATTTATATGTATTTTCAGAATAAAATCTGTCTTTATGTCTCATCATTAGAATCTATGTAATAATTTTATTATTAAGATAGGATTTAATGACAAAATACTGTGCTGTTTCAGGGAAATGGAGAGATTTTGAAGTCGGGAACGGGACGAGACAAAGTGGAATCCAAAAAACGTTGTTTTATTTCAAACAGCGAGCTGGTAATTTATTATAATATTAATATAGAGTAAAGTATAAAAAAAAAAAAAATTTCTCCCCCCCCTCTCACTATATATATATATGATCGCGCTTTTTGCCTATGTATTACAACTGTCAACAGAATGTTACTGAAACCTCCAAAAATCAAAGCAATTTTAACTTTTTTTTGTAATCTTTCCAAAAATAATAATCACTTATTATTAAAGTATATCTGACTCTATCATACCATATAAAAGACTGTTTTCGTATAACTCGACATGATACTAACTAAAGAGGGTTTATTAAGTATAATTTTTAATAAATTTCGAAGCGCTCAAAAAATCTTCCCACCAATTTATTTAATATAAAATTAAAAGATTTTCTTATATAAGAATGATGTTGTTCTGTTTATGCATTAAAAAGAACCCTTAGTTTTCTGTGTCCCGTTCAAGCAGTACATAAATACGGCTCAAGATAATATTCAGTAATGCTTTTTGCTTTTTGAATTATTTTGTAGTAATTTTTGTTGTGTTTTATTTGTTAGCTTAAAATTATTTTGTCTTTATATTACATTTTTCTTGATTTAAATAACTACGTAAATAATCGCTTTCTTAGACACGCTCGTAAAAAGGCGTTTTTACGCTGGAAGAATCCATTATTCTTCCGAAAGAGAAACAAAGCTGAATGTCCTTTTTCACCAATAACTTATTACCAGGCACTATTTCTTTTCCTTATCTGAGATCCACTCAAATCTAAATACAGAACCTAATTTTGTCGTACACTAATAAAATACTATTGTCCATCATAAAGAAAAATTGTGTAACTGGGCAGAGTGCGACCTAAACTCCAATACTTTCTTCATATGTAATTATAGTCTTTAAAATATGCTAAAAATTATAACCCGAATTTAATTTTAAATATCAGAAAGTGATTTTACCTTAATATTTCCTGTCTGTTTCTGTTAAGGCTGCGAAAGAATCATCATTGTGTTTGTTTACTTTCTTTGTATATAAGTTGGCAATGATGCCCCAAAATTGAAGTGATTTGGTTTTGTAGTCACGAAATTTACGGCTGAAGATGTAATCGGCAACATATCCACGGAACTGTTATTCGTGTTACTGTAACGATATTCATTTGAACCGAATTCGCGTCGCTTAAGTTCGATCGTTTGGATGTAGACGCCTGTATTGAGATTCACAATATTACGGGATGTTATTAATAAATACATACTTAAATATTTTTTAATTATCTGAAGCAACGTAGCGCGACTCTTTGACGATACGAAAATCATGTATCTCTATATTCTCCGATATATCCTATCTTCCTTCAATTTTCAATTTCAATTCAGCTTCAGGTTTCAATTTTACGCTCTGATTTTTTCCTTCGTCCTACCTTCACCTCGTCGATTTCTACCGTTTTACTTTTCCCTTCAAAAGTAGTTTCAAATTTGATCGTAAGTAACGGAAACAAACCTACTGTGATTTACAAATCTTGGAAAGCTCTATTTAGTTTAATGTGCGACCGGACTTGACGCGATAGTTTCAACAAACACCAGAACACAGAAAATCGTAGAACGGTGGGTAACGGCAGTCTTCCGTACTTCAACCGGGTACCTTTATATTGTGATATCGACGTATCGTAGTACTATTTTAATTTTTATCCATCGCTCGGACTGATTTCTTAAAACGAAATAAATATATGATATAAGTTTCATCTAACCACTTATCATTATAACATGACCGATACTTTCTACGTTTACTTAACTGTGCACAAAAATACCGAAATCGTCTATCGACTGTAAATTCAATGAAATACATAATAATAAACACATAATTATAGCGAAAACGTAAAGAACTGTTTTGAATGCCTGAATGCTTTGCCGTTAAGCGACTGACTGCAGCGCAGTAAGTTATCTCGGGCCGATAAAGCATTTTTATCTATCGACAAGGAAGTAATAAAGCGCTTCCACCACGAAAAACTATGTAATCTAAGATAACAGAGGTTGTACGCAGAATGTAATTGCATAGAGAAAATACTGCGACTGAGAACTTTTTAATGTAAAATTATCCAAAACAGATACTGCTGTAACGTAAACTAATGCTTATTTTTAACTTGTGAGCGTAGATACTCTTGATGTTCACAATTAATTCGTAGTTGTCTAAATAATACAGGATTCTTTTCGATTTTTAAAATTCAAAAATCCGAAGAAAATGAAATTGAACCCGCACACATTAATGTTTCATCGCGTGTCGATCGTATTAAATGTTTAGACTTCTCAAAACGAGAAAATAATAATTATACGTATTAGAACAGGAAAAGTAGGAAATATAAAGAAAAAATTCACATAAAGCTAACTTTGTGTGCATGGATTCTTTGAACCATAAATTTGAAGATACCGATGAGCGTACCGCTATCGAGAGTCTACGGAGGTAATACGGTGGCGGTGGGGGGGGGGATCAGTTTCCAAGAATAACTTTCGAAATATTCGTTTATCAAAAATATGTTTCAAATTAAAGTTGAGCCCTTAAAATTCAGCTAAATGTTGGCCTTCCTGTAAGACCAACATTAGCCCGGTTACGTTACTCTGAACGCTTACGTGTATTTTGCGAAGAGGAAAAACCTCTAGATTATGTCACAGTAGCTGCTTAGGAAGCAGATATGTGTATGTGGTGAGCGATTGCATCCAGATAACCCGTGCAGAGATCCTCCTGTCTGTGTCAACTGTCATGGACGCCGTTCTGCAAGGTTAAGGAATTATCGTATTCATAAATAGGTAGTAGCTATCCAAAAGATCAAGACAATACAGAAAGTCAGCTACTTTAACGCTAGGAAAATTGTTTTTGCCAGAACGCCAAAGATCGCGTCGTACGCACAAGTTGCATCCACTCCTGCAGCCTCTTTAAAATCACAAGATGTGCTCTCAGAATTGGCACTATCGTTGGCTAAGATGGTCGAACGAATCATCGAGAAAAGAAGAGTCGACCATCAAGAGGAAATAGACCAAAGGCGAATCGGTAAAAAGCAAAAGTTTCCGTGAAAAAAGGTTCTGTAAAGCCTAAATTTAAACCTAAAAACTAATACATATGTTAAGCCAAAAGAAGCAGTAACTGAGAGAAAGACTGAGCCAGTCTACATCTAAAGTAAAAGTGCAGGAAGAAAAAATCCTTATCGAGGGATTCGCAAACTAAAAGTGATAATATTGGAAAAGGAAGATTTTAATTTTAAACAACCAACAATAGAGTCTCCGCAAGCACGGAGGTCTTACGCCGACAGGGCGAGAACGTCGGGCGCCCAGCATGTTCTAGCGGTGAGTGCATTCAGTCTCAACTGTGATGTACTTCTGACCGTGCCAGCGGAGCCGATGTCATTTGATGCAGGCAGCAGGAGATCCTCCGAGATTTACGGCGGAAGATCTGAAGACTCCATTTCCGAGTCCTCAGATACCTTGGAATTTGATATCGAGGCCTTTAGGAAGATGGAAAAAGAAGCAAAAAAGGATGGCCTAAAGGGAAACCAAGGCGATCGAATTTAAGAAGAGATTAATTTTATGCTTCTATGTAGAATTTCTTTAAATAAAGGTTGTGTTTTTATTCTTTAATAACATGATAATTGTAACATGTGCTTTTTGATGTTTTTTAAACATCTTTCATTATAAGTGATCTGTTAGATGTTAAGTGGCAAGGGTCCTTTACACCCTTGTCATTACGTGTTTAACACTCTTTTTATAATAATGTTTTTAATATTTTGTAATAGTAATTTGGATAGTGTTTACTTAATGCAAATTTCATTTTTTGAAAACGTTTCATAACAAAATGGTTTTTGTTTTTAAGTGGCAAGAACCATTTAGACCCTTTCCATTTTGCGTTTATTTTGGTGTTTCAATCGTATGACAAGTCTTTTTATTAGATGATCTCTATTGAAAAAACTATTGGTTTGCTTGGCATTTCTCCCACCACCACCCCAATCGGTCGCCCTAAAGCATAAGACCAAATGTTTGTGACACAAATGGCTACTGAGCCTCGGAACAGTTTAGCGACCAGTGTCCTAAATAGCTCCTAGAGCTTACCTAAAAGCGTGAGCGGACTAAGCGCGGTGCCATACAACACCGGCTTACGTGTCCCAACCGTTCACTTGTCACATATTTACTAAAATTTGTAGGCGTATCACGTCAACTACCAAAAATATACATGACAATCATAAATTAAAATTTTCTTCGTCTAGACAGCAATTCGCTGCCACACCTAGGTCGCTGAATGCTAGCAAGTACCTGTCCACCATATTAAAGCGCTTGGTGCTTTAATTGGCTGGTGGTCAGCCGTATATATCTCTTGGTTAGCTTGACACAGCAGTGCGATAGGAGCCTTTTCTCTTAGGTAAACTACTGATGTCGGTTGAACATAGCAACCGCATCAAGGAACTCACAAACGGTCCGACAATGCGGCTCTCACCACATTGACTCTCGTTTGTGAGTGGCTAATTTTTCCCTTGACCCCTAAGTTCCAGGGTGGTCCGGCCTCTGGCCCCTCCAAGAGCAGGGCTGTCAAACATCAGGTGTTCATTTGACTGGACCTCCCCGCAGATGCACAGCTCATCAGCTGCCAGGCGGAACCGAAACAGATATTGGTTTAAATTAACATGTTTGGTGAGCACCCGGGCACCCGTTGCCCTTAAAAACGAGCTTGAGTCATACTATCCCTCCAGATCCTGTGTAAACTTATACAAGGATCTTACCCTTAGTCGTGGTGTCCCATTTTATCTGCTATGCTTCCATCCCGACGCTCTGCAGCCTTTTCCGCAGGAGATCAGTATAAATCTGTCCCTCTGCTTCAATCATCACGTTGGCTGTTGGAGCACCTTTAGGCCTGTACTCTTTGCTTTTCATACCCTTCTTCTTCGCATCAGCTGGTCTCTCAAGGTGTATTAAGAGCTTTGTATTATACCTCCTACCATAATACTCTATAATCCGCCTGAAGCTCTGGCCCATCTTATCCGATGACCCACGAAAAACTGCTCTAAGGAACTTCACAGTACACTATAGAAAAACACAATAACTCGGAGAGAGAAACAACACGTCTTCTATCTAAAACCACCAATGAAACACACCCGCATGGTACTTTAAATATCTCCAAAGGAATAGTCGTTTGCAGAGACCTATTAAACTATACAGAAGAGGAAATAGTAGAAGAACTATACGGATTGTAGCCTTTTCTTCCCCCTCCTCCCCTGGGTCAAATCGACTGGATTGGTATTTCACAACCCAGGGGAGTGTCCGTTATACTCTAACGGGCCTCCCCGCCTACCGGCTTAATATCCGGCATGGCAGGTCGGCCCGCCGGTCGGCTCTTTTGAGATTTTTTACTGAAATTGATGACCTCACGTCATACCTTGATCTATCGCAACGTGTGTCATAACATTTCTTTTATTTTTATTTTTACCTACGCTCCCTTGGAGTCCCCAGCGGATCACTGAAATCGGCACACCTCAGCATGCCGACTCTCACCGCTGGGGCTGTCCACCCTTCCCTATTCTACACTAATAGCCCTGCAGTCTTTCATCTTCATTCTTAGTCTTTAAGATTCTTTTGATATAGCCTGTTACTTCATTCCATTTATCAATGCTTTATAACATGTACGTGGTTATCCCTCCAGTGATTTTTTCAACAAAACCAGAATCCGTTCTGTATTGGTCCCATCTATTACAATCTATGAACGTGTGTCCGCATCATCATCGCATCCGCAGTACATACAGGCCAGCTCCTGTCTTCTGCCTATCCTGCATAGGTAATTGTTAAAATTGCCATGGTCTGTATAATACTGCGTCATGTGATAATCCATATCTCCGTGTCTCCTGCTGAGTCATGCTTGTAGATCTTGTATCAGCTCTTTAGTTCTGCTTGCCGGTCCATCCTGACTTCATCTGTCTTTCCAACTATTCAAAAGTCTGCTTCTGGCATCTTGTTCTGATAGTCCGTTATTTCTGTCTACTCTATATTTGGCCATCAGGTCAATTGGAGGTGTACCGGAGAGCACGCATAACGCCTCGGACGACACCGTTCTGTACGCCGAGACCACGCCTAAGCATCCTTCTATGTGTACTAGCAATTTTTTTGTAATTCCTCTTGTATTCTATCGAAGGCAACAAACCGGCACAGCGTACAGGAGTGCCGACGTCACAGCTGTGGCTATCACTTTTCTCTTACAGGCCCTTGGTGCTCGCTGTGAGGATATGATCACATTTAAGCTTTTGATCATGCCCTCAGCCTTTTCTCATACATTATTTATGTGCTCCGTAAAACGTCCATTTTTCTGAAATGTGATGCCTAAATATTTAAGGGATTGTACCTCCCTAATCGCGTGTCCGTTTATATTTATATTCCGGTTCCAATACTCTCCTGCCGGTTAAAGTGATAAACTTACTCTTCTGGACTGATAACTCCAGATCTCTAGAGTGTAGCCATTCCTCTATTCTTTGCAAAGTAGTATTAGCCATTTCCTGCTCCTCCTGAGTAGTTTTACCCTGCACTAACACTGCTAGATCGTCTGCGTATGCTATTACTTCAGCGCCTCTTGAGTAGTTTAACTGCAAGATGCCGTCGAACGTAAGAACCCATAATAATGGTCCAAGGACAGATCCCTGTGGGACCCCACCCATACAATTCGAACTCAATAGGCCCCTCCTGGGCATTAATCCTACAGACTCGCTCCGAGATCGCTAGTCAAAATATACTCCATGTAATCGTCACCCGCAATAGGGTCCGTTTAGGTAGCTTGGGAAGTCTTTGTGTCTGGAGAGGACAGCTCGGAAAGCGCATTCAGTCCCTCGTATACTCGCCTTAGATCCTGTTCATGGGTCGCAATGTACTTATTCAAACCTGGGCCTAAATGCTGTTTCAACGATATCAGTATCAGACCCAATCGGTATGCTAGACTGCTCACTGTATCGGGTGCCTCTTCTTCCTCCTCGGAAGATCCTTGACGGAGCCTCTTCTTCCCTTTTAGATCGGTTTTCTTGACCGTCGCCGATTTTGTCATGCTGCTGCTACTTTGGGCGGATGTCCCATCCATAGGGAGTGAACCACGTCTTCGCATGATATAGTACTGTACTCAGGGGGCCGTCCCAAGTTCTACGAATACCCACTCGGGGGAGGGGCCCCAAAAACATTTGGGGGGTTGGGGGGTAAGAAAAATGTATGTGACCGAAAATGGGGTCAAAAAATTTGGGGGGGGGGTCGTGGGGGTAGGGGTTAGGGAAGGTTTTGGGACGAATTTATGTCCAGGTAGGAAGGAAATCGAGTGGGTAGTTCTCGAGATATTAGTAGAAATGTAATTCCCTAATAAAACAGCTCTGTGGACTTAGAAAAAATCTCTAATCGTACGACGGTAATACGAGAGAATAATTACAAGTCCTTGTTTACTACAATAAACACGCCTGTATCATCAGCCTGTGTATTAACTTAAAAAAATTTCGCTAAGAATTGAATAATTCTAACCTCAAATTCACTATATAACTTATTAAAAAAGTAGTTTCAACTCACTTGATCGTACTTAAAGTAACGTCCAATAAAACTACGATACAATACGATACAATAAAACTACATTAGAAACGTAAAAACGCATTCACCTGTTATAAATCTTCAGTTTTAGAAGGTAAAAAACACAATATCCACAGCTCACTAATAAAGCTGAAAAAACTCTAATAACTTTTTTAGTCCGTGACCGAATTCAAAAAACTCACTATACTTGTCCGTTATCCTTATCACTTTAGTTCCTAAATGCCGTATCCGAAATATAAACCAAAAACACGGATTGTAGCTTGTCGACGATTAAATACACTATGCAACAGAGAAGCTATACCTTCCGCGTCGTTCCTCCTTATCTTTAACTGTCCTGAAAAGATAATGGCTGGTTTTCATAGATTGGAAGTGCGTCCATTTATACCGATTCCTTTGCAGTGCTGCAGGTGTCAACGATTTGGACACACGGCTGTACGCTGCACAAGACAACAGGTCCTTCACTTGTAGATACCTACTACATCCAGATGAACCGTGCAGAGATCCACCCGTCTGCGTAAATTGTCATGAGCAGCATTTGACAAGATCGCGAAATTGCCCAATTTATAAAGAGGAGGAAGCCATCCATAAAGTGAAGACCATTCAGAAAATCAGCTACTTTGAAGCAAAGAAAATAGTTCATAAACGATCGCTTAAATCAACGTTTTATGCCCAGGTTGCAGCAGCTCCTGCAACTTCTCTGTAACCAAAAGACGTTATATCTGAGTTAACACCAGCCTTAGCGAATATGGTCGAGATGATCATCAATGAGAAACTCAGAACTCAACCAGTGAGAGAAATTAGTAAAGAAATTAGCAAAGAATTTATTAAACTGGAACAAAAAAAAAGGAGTAAAAAATTCAAGGAGTAACAAAGGAAAAGAATTCTCAACTCAAGCATGAACCGTCGACCACTAAAACAACAAAAGAGATTAAAGGAAAAACACAAAAGCCTCAATCTAATTTGAGACAAGTTGAGGTCCAGATAAAGGAAGTCCCCACTCAGCGAAATCAGAAAGACAGGTCAGTGACTGATCGTAAAGAAATAGATATTAAATTAATTGCGGAGCATCCAAAAGAACAGAGGCCTCCAAAATTGAAGGCAAACATTTTAGCCGCCATCCCAATACCGTAGAGGAAGACACCCGCCTTGTGACGCTTTCAGTCGTCACACCACCTCCTCCTGTTCCTCTAGCCCTGATGGGCTTTAACGGGAAACGTTTTCAACCGTCGCAAAAATATCCTTGGGGAATACATCAAGCATGGACTTAGATGTAATACTGCCCTCTATATCTGGGTCGGTATCACTGGATGCCGGCCGGAAAAAATAATATATTACTTTCTGTCGACTCGCAATTTTGGCATGTGGACCCTTGTCAATTTGACACATTTTTGCATATTGCCATCCGAAATTAAAGCAGGGACAAAAATTTGTTGAGCAGCCACTTGTACAACTACATGAAAGTAAATTTAAAACTGAATCCGATAAAAATACTTCGGAATTAAATCCTCGATCTCGCTCAAAACACCATAGGTATTTGGAAAAATAGTATTATCATAAGTCGTATTTTCCATATCATCTTTCATAATTTCAGCCGCTTCTTTGATACGAGTAATACAAAGTTTTACTTCTTTTTCTGACGTATTTTTTTGATTTTACCAATTATCGCTCAAAATTCTATGTCCTATATCTTTGAAGCAAACTGTAATAATTCTTTTTGTTACATGTAATAGTAATTTCATCCCCATAATATTCAATTAATGATTTTCTAACAGTAATAATTTTTAACGATTAATCCTTAACTGAATCACTTAATTCACTGATTGAAAATTGACAATCGTCGCTTTCTTCTACATGTTTAAAAATAATATTCATCGCAGCAGTTGTCTCTAAGAAACAGGCCGTCCAGAAATTAAACTTATCTACTTCTCCAAAACTCGCTGTAATATTTTCGATGATAAACAGCATCTACTGCTATTAAGTCAGTACAACTCGTAAGAAGGTCGTATACTTGTCGACCCGACTTATTTTGTCTTGCTAATGATTTATCTTGTACAACTTTTGTAAACCGGTAAATTCGAATTTATGAGTTAAATCATTATTACTTTTACCAATGAAATAGAAGAAGAAAAAAATTATTTTTAAATTCAGAAACATTTACAGATCTTAAGTTTCTAGGTGATAAAGCTTTTGCAAGTTTTTCTTGTTTTTTAGGCAGTCTTTATATATGTTGGATGTTAAGTATTTTACTCGTCAATTTTTATGAATAACAATAACAGAATAATCATCTAACTCTTTGTGTTTACCATTACCTCTTTCCATGTTAGCTTCTTAAATTTTTCTTCTTGCTTCTAGTCTTGGCTCGATTTTCTTTAGTTCTGTTTCTGAAAATACACTCGTCACTCAGTTTTTCCTTAATGTGATTGCAGCCCTAAATCCATTTTTAATACACGGATAAGTTATAAAAACTGATATAACTTATTAGAAGGATTATTTTCTTTAATTTTTTATGAGATTTAGGAAAGTACGCCAGTCATAATTTATATTCAAACATCTGGACAGTAGTAAATGATACACAATGATTCTTGATTTACATTCTCCCTTTGTTGAATATTTAATAAAGAAGGGTCATGCTGTAGAAAATTATATTGTTTAAAACCGGATGATTATTGTTATTCGCCCTTTTCCAGAAACAATTAAGTCGAGTACATTGTTAAACTATTAAATACACAATGCTAATAATAATTATTAACTTCTCTTATATTTTAGTTATTATAGGAGGCATGAAAAAATATTACCTAGAAATTCTGGTAAATAAAAAAATGTCACCCGATGTTTTTATTTCATAGCTTGTAAAATTATATTAGTTCTTTACCCGAACAATATCAACACTGTACTTTAATTTACGCCGACTGTACCTTTGTTTCTTTCTTTTCTTTCCTATTTTGGGGCTACAAAATGTATTGCCTGTGTGAATATAACCAAATTTCGGTTTGAATTTTAGGGAGAGTTTGGAGATCCGTCTTTAACCGGTAGTCATTAGAATGATCAGGCTTACTGTACCACCACCAGAAAGGAAACAGAATCCTTAGGCTTTTCTACAGGCAATCACTTCCCTAAATGATGTTAAGGTTCTACTCGTCTTCCTTGAATCTTGGATCTTGCAAAATCTGAGCAACATCGACATAACTCAAAATGGGAGAGAAAGGATTAAGATAAGGAAAAGAGGTACGTAGCGGAAAAGGATTATATATCCAAGGGGAAACACCAGCACGAGACGAAACCCGCTCAGAGAATAGCTGAAAGCCTCCTCCAGGCAAGGAGTATTCATCCCATCCATAATGATAGATCGTGGGATGTTTTCCGAAGTGGAAGTTATGCGTGCTATTGATCAACGAATTATTTTTCACCGACTTAACTATAAAATGAAAAAAAAATTCTTCCAGAAATTAGAACCATTCAAGAACAGATTCAGGCTTCCTTACCTATCCATTGAATTTTGTGGTATCTGAAAAAATTCAAATATAGAACGTTGGTAATCGTTCATTAGATCCCACAGGAGGGTTAGCGTAATCTACCAATCTAATAATGAAAGACTGAGCAATCAGAAATATTGAGAGAGCACCTAATAAAATAGTCTGTAACTGGCTTCGACAGTATTTCGTGGTATCTAAAAAACTATATAGGAGTATCGCAATACAGTACTAAACAAATGTTTTGGGGGTGATTGCGTAATGCTAATTAATGATGGTTTGAAGTACGAAGCCCCTTTATATCTTACAGAAAGGAAATTTATTGTAATATCTCAAAATTGTTTTAACTAAAATTTTTCTGTTGAAACAAACTTTCAAAAAACTTATAAACAGATTTCTGGTTAATGATCAGATTGTAGAAAAACATTTTCAAAATCACTATTTTTAGTCTACTTGGAGGTATCACAGTAAATCAGTTAATGTTTTTATTTTTTTTTTATTTAAACAAAATCAATTTTGTATTCTGCATGCAAATAAATCTGCAAAACAATGTATTGAAAAAATGTATATATTGGAAATTATTTTTCAATTAATTAGGCTTATAAATAGCCAACTTTAGTCTTGATAAAATTAACTTCTGAGTCTACACCCATTTCAAACTGAATTTGGGGTGGAAAAAAACAAAAGTTAAAAAAAAATCTTGTTAACTTCTATAAAAATTAAAATACTGCTAATGTGTTTATATGATTCGAATATTCTGTCTTAAAACAATGATTTCAATTTCAGGAGGATCAACTTGTACGTGTTCTGGAAAAAAACACAGAACTTACCATCCAAAATACAGACCTTCAGAAGCAAGTACAACAGCTCCAAAATGTAAGTATATAGTTTTTAATGGATTGTATCTCTTAAAATTCTATTTAAATATTTCTATCTGTATACGTACTTGAGCATATTTAATGATATTATTTGAGTCAAGTTAATTACAATAGAGGTTTAAACTATTTCTATAAGGTATTAAAATGTTCCTGTAAAAACATTATCACTTTGTTTTTGGTAAAGTAGCAATAGCTGTTTTGTAATTTATACTGATATTTACTGGAAGGTAGTGAGCGAGTTGTGTATTACCTCACGAAGCCCTCATTTAGTTAATGTGCATTCTGAGAGTAATTTATCACTACACAAACCGAAAAGACACAACATATTTAAAAGAAAATTACTTTTCGTACATGAGGTACGTAAATATCTCCGTATGAACGGAGATAAAGATCAATAGTATGTCAATAAATACCATGTTAAGTACCGTTGAAATCAGTAGATCGCTCGCGCCCGCACGATGTTTCAGTCGACAGAAAATAATGAAATATTTACGAGATAAGCGAAAAATCACACGAGTGGAAAGAATCAACAATAATTTACAAAAACGAATCGACTCATCAAATAAAAGAATAGAAAGCTCAATAAATTTTGTTAGATGAGTAAATTAATTGAATCAAATCACGATTTAATTGATGAACCTGTTAAGTGAACGACTCGTTCATGAATTGTCACATCACTAATTCAATATTTTGGAACAGGTTGTATGAAAATGTTTTACTGAATGTAAAAAAGCCTTTAAGCATTTAATATATTTAAGCAATGTTCAAACTTGTTGAATTTAACATGGTAGAACGTGATAATACTTATTAAACGACTAGTTTAGTTTTATAATATTGTGGCGTTTCTTTCAAAGGATCTTTCGGAGTTAATTACGTAGTAGCTATTTTTTCAATGGAGTTTCTGGTAGCGCTTAATGGAGCCAGCGTTAAAAAGGTTAGGAAAATCCTTATGTATGTAATCGAATATAATCTTCAATCTACGATTTATTATTATTATTTTTTTTAACTTAGTACGTTTGTAAATTTAATAATGTTGAAGTGTGTTGGGATCTGGTTTTTACATGCTATGTGAAACGTTTTGCATGATGTGTCTGTCTATAAATATGTGTTCTGTTTCTATGAAGTCATTTGCAAAATTTGATCGTGTTGTCTACAGTATTTGTATGTGTTCTTTTTAAAATTCATCTCATGAATTTGCATCATGTATGTAAAATACAATATTTAGTGCAATTTAAAAAATACGACAGGGTTTTGATTGAAACTGAGTCTTTAATTATTAAGTGACTTAAACAAATTTAAAACTATTTCAAAGTTGTACCAGTTCAAAACGTTTGATATTAATAAAGATTAGTTCTAGGGATAGATCATAATTCCCATACTTTTAAGTTTTTATTCCCAAGACTACTGAGGATGGTCCATCTATTACATCTGTGTTTCGAGTGCTCTACCGAGTCAATTTTATTACAGTATCGGCAGTCTGGGGTCATCCGTTTACCAAAACGATGGAGATAGACCTCAAACTCACCTTGTCCAGTTAACAGTTATCTGAGATGGAAGCCCACCTCTCCGTACCCCCTGTTAATCCCTACGCTGACTTGGGGAGTTATCCTTCTGGTCCAGCCTCCAGTTCAGATGTTTCCCACTGTGCCTACCATTCTTAAGACATCTGTCTGTTAGCTTCACTTCTAGGTATCCCCCAGTTAACTCGTCGGAGCATCAGAACTCTAAGCCCAGGGTTCCCGCAATGACTTCTACTGCGTTGTTTGATGCCGTCTCATATGCAGACACAATTTGTATTGCAGCTCTTCTCTGCAGAGCAGATACCTTATTACCTTTAATACCTTATCAAAGATCTCGGCTCACGCCGGGACCGCGTATAAAATAATTGTCATTTAAACTGATAAAATCAGTCTCCTTTTTGATGAACATGGACCCCTGTGTCTGGTCATGAGCCGGCTTAGTTTACCAATCACACCTTCGGCTCGTTACCCCGTATATAGCTTACTGGGTTTGTAACCACACACCTAGATATTTAATAAATCTAGACGAGGGGATGATCGTGTCACCGACTCTGATTTCTTCTCCTGCCTGTTAAGGCGACCGCCGAAGACTTATTAGGCGCTAATATCAATCATCTCCCTTCAAGCCACCTTTGTGTACTATCGACCTCGGCTGCTGCACAATCCTCTACTTCTTGCCGGCGACCAGGAGAGCCAGGTCGTCGGCATAAGCTATCAGTTGGGCGTCCCCTTCAAACTCCAGTCTCAATACTCCGTCGAAAGCCAAGTTCCACAGGAGTGGCCCAAGGACCGAACCCTGTGGAACCCCCTCCAAATATCTCTACCGGAATTTCGCTCTCTTTGGTACATATATTTTCCTCTCGTGTAGATAAAAGATTTATTATGCCCCTCAGATAATTACTAATATTCATTTTCTCGTAATGCTTTGTTGATTATAGGCCAGTGGAGAGAGCCGAAAGCGTTCTTGACGTCTAGGAGGACCACTAACGGAATCCTTCTTTGACGTCAGGTGCCACACGCTCGGTCTGCAGATCAGTTAGTCACGTATTGTAACGTATCTACTGTGGACCTCCCCTTCACAAAACCGTATTTTCTAAGAAAGAATCCACCCGACCTTTCTAACTTCGCCAATGTATGATCAACAATCAAACTTTCAAATAGTTTATTGATCGTGTTTAACAGACAGATTGGTCGATACGTGACTCCTTCCATCTCTGTATCCCTCTTCTTAGGTACCACAGTACTCTTGAGCTCTCCGATCGTGAACCTCGCGTTGTGTTCACTTATCATCTCTCTCCATTCTGACTCAACTCCTGGGAAGAGTTGCTTTACAACTCGCAGCGCCTCCTCACTAGAACGACGGGGAGCTGGTAGTCCAAATCGGTCCATGACCAGTTTGTAAGCACCCCTCTGGGGTTTACTTCAAGATTTTCCAGCAGTTCATGCCATGCTCTGACCTTGGCGTCCTTCCTGGCACGGCACGGCCATACTTTTAAGTTGAATCGTGCTTTTGAAACTAATTAGATCGCGATACCAAGAATTGACTTGGCAAACCACACTCCACCACAAAAAAAAAGATAGAGTTTAAATATTTTCATGTAAAATTCAGTGTGATAGTATGAAAGAAGTTTTTCTTCTGTGGTAATTGCTGGTTACAATATTATTCCTCAACACATTTAAAACTCCACGTATTTCAGTCTTTTTTTAATTTTATTGGGGAGATTTTAAAGAGGATTAAACATATGTAAATTAAGATATTAACTAGATTTTATTATAAAATAATTTTAGTACAATGCTTACTTTAGAGCTTACATTATCGAACTACCTTGAAATACTCATACTCTTCTGCTGCATTTTACTACATCAAGTTCAGTGAAATTCTTATACTTAACTAACACTCGAGGAATAAAGTGAGGTTTGTCAACTTTAAACAAAACCAATATTCATTGTAGTACATCGTTTCCCCTGTAGCCAATTTGAAATGTGCTAGATAATTCTTGGTTGATACTTATATGACAAGCTAGCTGGCCCGTCGAGGCAGAACCTTGACCCTCGGGGTCCAGGCAACCCCAAAGCCAACTCAGGGGCGCCACGGGGCTTACGCCGGGGACGCAGATCTCGCTTCGCTCACCATTCCCGTATTGCCAAGGGGACCGGCCCCGCCCTGGACGCCCGCAGAGCTCGCTGTGGTCTCCATTCCTGTCTTTCCAGAGGGCTCTGCCACCTACACTCCCGCACTTTTCGTTATCCTTATGATTGAGAGAATAATACTGATCAGTAACATATTAGAATATTCAGGCTTTAGAGAAACCTGAAAAAGAAACTAAATTACAAAAGACAGAACAATGGTAATGGTACAAACATCTTTAACGACGAAAAATTCATAACTTATTTCTTTATCATGGTGGAAGAAATATAATAATATAGTAAAAGGATTAATATTTTTTTTCTTAATATCTTTTTCTTGAATATCTTTTTTTCGCAACTTCACCCTCCTTGAGAATGAAGAAATAATGAATATTTTTAATTTCTTAACCTTCAAGGGAGCTAGGGCCTCGATCTGCGGCTTAAAACCTTTCCTGGTATAACACAAATGTATCCTGCATATTTGAAAGCAAATGGTCAGTCGGTTCTTGCGCGATACAAGAACAAACAAAGTTCATATATACAATAAAAATACCTCGGAAGATTGGTTGGGAAGATATAACAACATTTTCGAATAATCGTGATCTGTTAGATCGAGAGTGTACCTGAAGAATGCAAAAGTTAGCCTTCAACCAACTAACAAATACCCCGTTTGAATTTTGAAAATCGGACCGTTGTTTGCAGAGATATTATAAGAGCACCCCACTGCACCTCCCTAAACAGCGCCCCAGGGGCACCCGTTTGTTACTAGTTGGTGGTGATGATTGGTCTAGCCTCCCACGAGGTGCTTGTATACCTCACAACTCTAGCCTCATACGTTGTCCCCACGGGAAACCATTGTTGTTAAACAGAGATTTTTTACATTTATTTAATATTACTTTATTTAACGTAAATTTAATTATATTATTTTGTAATATAATTCATTTGATTGATTCGAATTATTCAGTTCAAACCCAATTCACACAGTGACAGAGACTCACAGTTCACATTTCATTAATTTAATTCATTAAAGTTTGTGCTTCAACCGGAAGATCTCCATTACTAAATCTATACATATTTTTTTGTGTTTATCCTGAACAATCAAAAACCCTCTTCCTCTTTATATAATAGTATAGATATATTACTTAACATTGTCGATTATTTTAATACTTTAAGTGAGGTGGTAAAACATTAAACAAACCGTAGGATCCTGAAAAAAGTTCACTAAAATACAACTTTTTCCAAAATGTAAGGCTTTTTATTCCTTAAAATATACTGACTTTGTTGCTACTCATACGAACTTTTTTTGTAACTCTACAATAGTCTTACACGCTCTTTGTGTTTTATTTTGCAGGTAAAGGGAGAAAGCGGGCTCCTACAAGCGGACAAGCTGGAGTCAATATTAAAGGTATGTAAAAAAAGTAACTTTAATGTGGTGACCTGTATTAGAATAAAAAAAAGGCACACAGAATTTCAAACCATTTATTCTTTGATAAATTATAAAAAAAGTACTGTAATTTTAAAATATAGAAAATAATATAGAAATTTATGTCTGATAATTAATTTCTTTCCTAGAATATTGTGAAACTAAATGTCTAGTTGAGATTTATTAGATAGGAATTTTAAAATCGTGGTAAAAAAATTAGAAAAGCTGGTAGTTTTAATGAGTCTTTTACTTAGCAATGCACGACCAAAGGGCTTAATTGTACGTGTATTTGCGGCTTAACAATCAAAAGAAGTGAGAATATGCAAGGAAATCTGTGACGAGAATATGATTTCTTTACTTTGTACCTTAATTTGACGCGAGCTCTTTCTCAATGGTGATTTGAAATGGTTATGATATTCCATGTTTAGTCTAAGGAGGGTCGGTATTTTAATACCTTCGACTGGGAAAAATGATCCGATCTTATAATACGAGTATGCGCTGTAACCGACTTTTACACCTTCAAGGAATCTATTTATCGCCGTCAATCCGTACGACAAACCTGCTGTTTGACGAACTAAACCTGCTTATTTGAGTTCTGACGATACTAGTACAGCACCTTCTCATGATAAATGAACCGCTATAGAATTTTTGTATACAATATCTTTAAATTTTATTCCTCTTTTTCTGGTTTAATTATGCTTTTATATATTCCGTCACCTATTGTTATCTTCAGAAACGCTTCTTTTGTAGTACGTTATATATAATTTGATTTTTATTGTTATTTTTTAATATGCAACGCATTATAATAATATTTCATATTATTATGAAATAACAGAAAATTATAATTCATTTATCATCGATTAAACTTAATAAAAAGTAACAAGTCATATGCAAAATAACATTTTTTTTTCATAATTTTGATAAGTCAGGGGAAAAATAACGATTTAAAGGTAAGACTAAATGAAATAGAAATAAAATAAAATTAAATATGACTATCCGTCTACAGCATGGCAGAAACAAAAGTATTGATGTCCGTATGGTTAAATCGTACGCTTTGTTCGGTTATATTTTCTATACCCTCTCTCTCTCTTTTTCCTGTTTAGCCTCCGGTAATTACCGCTCAGATAATACTTTAGAGGATGAATGAGGATGATATGTATGAGTGCAAATCAAGTGTAGTCTTATACAGTCTCAGTTCAACCATTACTGAAATGTGTGGTTAATTGAAATCCAACCACCAAAGAACACGGTATCCACGATCTAGTATTCAAATCCGTGTAAAAATAACTGACTTTACTAGGACTTGAACGCTGGAACTCTCGACTTCCAAAATACCCAATAGGAAACAACGTTACGCCTCTTTACTCTCCGTCAAGCTCCATCACATGATAATGTATAAAATATGAAAAAAAAACTTTTCTCATCGTAATTTCATTTTAACATTTAATTTGTAACTCTGAATTCACACTGAAATGGAAATTTAATAATTTTCTTAAGTTTCATTTTATAAAAAAGACCTGTACAAGATTTCCAGATGTAACGTGCTTATTGTACTTTTTTAAACGCTTAGTTTAATTCTTAGTATTTATATTTATTAAAAATTCAGTTTTGATACTTTTGTAGTACAATTAGTAAATATTATTAAAACATAAATTTCGGCGTATAAGTCGAGATTATGAAACCAAAATTGTAATTAAAATATCAGCGGCCGACTTATACGCTGGAGCTTAAATTATTATTATTGTTTACGTGTTAGCGTAGTAAAGCATAAATTAGGCTAAAATTAAATAGTTTATTAAAAAATAGCTAATTTAACGAAACACTAATTTACGGAATATTTCTTAATATTCTTTGTACAACTGTTTTAAGTATTTTTATTTACAACTAAAAAAGAATTAATTAAAGGTTATTTTTAATGTTTTAAATGTAAATTTTATGAGCATTGATGATTATCATTTGTAAATTTCATAGCTTACTATCTTATAATAATGTAGCATTTTTAACCTACTTTGATGTTGCCAGTTTGTCGCTATATGGTTTTCTAATTTAGGCCACTAAACGCTGTTTGCATAAAGAATTTTATTCAAGACTTATCTTTATTATTATTATTTTTGAAATAATGCTTTCATATTTTCCACCAATTATGAACAAGTTCTTAATTTACCCTTTCGGTTATATAACTATTTAATTCAAATTAAGTTGCTTTGCTCCATCAAATAGGGCATCTCCAACGAGGTAATTAAAGAAAAAAAATGATAATAATAATGGATACATTTTTCTGTTAGTCACAGATATGTTTTATATTAATTCGCTAATCGCTTAGGTCCGGTTCAAAGATTTTTATACATTTTTTTAATCCGTAATTTTAAACTTAAATGAACGATCGAATTTTCTGTGTTTTATAATTATCATTAAAAATTCTGGATAAATACAGAATGTCCAAGTAAAATTAATAGATAAAATAGAATTTTAATAATAGCTGTAGGTTTAGAGAGCTGGACAATATTGATGATATATGAACTATCAGAAGTTTATAATACGTATGTTTAAGCTTGTAGTTGCTGCTGCCCTGATAAGTGATACTTGTATTATTTAACAGTAAAATCGTCATAATAACTGAAAGACGACTTACTTATTGAACCTATAAGAAGTGTTTTTTTTTTAAATTTTACTTTAATGTGGTAAAATTAACGTATCTTCAGTTACCTAACCGATGAAAAAATGTTAGATAGTCACGTGTACACATCTAAAGGAGTCCTATTTTAATTAAATTTGAAATTATTATAATAATACAATCGCGATTATGTCTCTGCATTTGGTGTTAAATATTCAATGTATGTTAAATATACAATGGAGTTGGATACCGCATGAGAAATTCTTTATTTTTATTGTCGGAATCGGTGAAACTAGCTGAAACCTACACAAAAGTTGCAATTAACAAAAGAAAAAGAAAAGAAGGAATATATGCAATAGAAATTTCAGTTTACCGGTAAACACGCAGTATACAAATTTGAATCGCTTAAATAATAGAAAGAAAAGTTACTTGTTATTCCTCCAAAATGCCCTTTAAAATTCAGTTCGACCTTTACGCCAGGATTAACCCAACGGTACAAGAATACATCAAATAATTCGAACTGCTTACAGCGCACGTGTATTTGAACGATTAGTATTCTAGTTTAATTGATTTTATGATAATTCTCTAAGGGTTGTAAAGAAAAACATGTTTACCGCTCTTATATTAAAACTCTATTACCCAGATAACCCGTAAAAACTACAAATAATATTTATTAAAAAGTACTTAAATCCATAAATCTAGTTCAAACTATATATTGTGTCTGATAAGAAATTATATACAAATTTGGAAAAAAACATAAATTACTTTTTCCAACATTATTAAAATCAGATGTCTGTTGTAATAGCTGATCGACCTTTATTTTAAAAATAATGTTTCTGCGTACAAGATATACAAATATAAATTTCAAGATATACAAATTTTAAGGCTTTAAAGTATCGTTAAGCTTATGAATCCCATTTTTAACGTTTATAGATTATTTAAATTAATCTTTGCTTACTTTTCCTAAAAATACTTTTAGGAATAATTGTATAAAATTTCAGCTTTCTAGCTGTCCTGGAAATGGGGAAATTAATGAGAATAGAGTCAATGAGGGCTTTTTTCATTTATGCAATATATCGATTCAGGTTTCAGCAGTAAGGTGATTTAAATGGTTTTAGAACCGTCAGTATACATTTTTATGTGTTCTTCGTAACTACTGATGGTTGATAAAAATTCCTGTTGGATGATTACTGCTGGCTTCTCTTTTATATTTCCACTGGAGAGATCTAGTCTTGTGTTTATCGCTGGTAAGAGCCATGACGGTATTTCTTTGTAGAAATTGCTAATGTCTCTGGCAAAGTGATTTCATATTTTCGTGATACCGTATCCTGGCTTGTCTGGAATAGGTAGCACGACGTTCGTATAATGCAGCCAAAGGATGATTGTTAAAAGTTCAAACATTCTGTTTTGGGTCCTTCTCTGCTAGCTTTCCTTGTACCGTCTCAGTCGTTTTGATAGCTGCCAGGGTCTGTTTTACACTCTATTATATGACGAGGATTTGATCTTAAGGATTGTTCGAGACTTTTATGATCCTTTTGGTATTCTCCACCACCTTGCGCGACACATTTCCATTTAAATATCGGGTCAATATACCGGTTTTCTTCCTCACTTCAGCTACTTTGTTTTCTAGTTTCCTTTGCTACGGCAGGAGTTTGTTCTTCTTACTCATCGTCTGGGCATCCTGAAAACAGATGTCTTGCCCATGAAATTTGAGAACTGTGGCAGCACCGACGTATATAGAGAGTGTAACCTCTCTAGAATATAATCGGTCTTAATTTTAAGTCTGAGGATATCGTTAACTTTCGTAATTATCTGATTGCTTTTTGATCTAGGCAGGGTCTTCCCTTAGTCAAGATAGACCGATTTTGATCTATTATATTTCGAACGGTTTTATCGGCAAGTTCAAGGAAGGATTCCAAACCGTTTTACGGACTTCCTTACTACAAGATATGTTGGCGGTTCCTAGTCTAGTCAGTATGAGGTGGCATCGAATAATATATTCGTTCATGTTATTGGACAATTTGGTTCGACGCCGTGTCTCTGTTGTCGTGAGCTGAGAAGAAATCTCCTCAGTAATATCAGCAACAGGGGTAGTTTCGTTTCCGTTTCTTGTGATACCAGAACGTGGAGCGACGCCAGTCGGTGCATCCGCAGCCACGTTCGGCGAGACGCATTGGCGGTTCCGAAGGGCCATAGTCCGAGTGACCTACCGCCCCGGCTATTAACAATTGCGATTTGATTCTCCAATTCAATGATGGGCTTGAGGGATAAGCTCCCACGAGCAGGCCTCCGACAGCCCAAACACAGCTGTCCGATACGGGTACAGACGCTGATCAGAACGCCGCCCACTATGAGAACAGACGCGTTCGGATTTGTGTTTCCGTTTTGGTCCACGAGTGGTATTTTATTTCCCACCTACCCCACATAAATGTGGGGAGTTCCCCAATCCGCCACCTGGGGACGCGCCCGATGAGGGAAAGTAAACCTCACACCAGCGGGGTATTATTATTACTAATAATATAAATTAATTAATTATTTTTAATTAAATTAGTGAGGAAAGTGAAAAGAGGCACAAAACCACCAGACTTCATAATCTTTGCGATCCAATTTATTAATTTCAGCAATATCTCAGCTGTTTATCAATCGATCTGAACAAATGATGTGTCATTTTATTTAAACAAAAGGCTTAACATTTCATATATTAAAACAAAATTCAATAAAACTAATATTTACGGAGGTATTAATAATCAAAAAAAGAAAAAAAAATTAAGGCCACGTTTTATTAATTTTCAAAGTATCATATTCAAACTTATTTATTTTGTAGAAGATGTAGTTACGCATATGTACCAAGTTTCTTTATCTCTCAATCCATTTGTTCCGTTCCTAGTTTGAGCCACTGGTGCTGCTTTCTAGTTTTCTAGCTCTGGCCTGCGAGCTAGTTCATGTTCATACAATTCATTCGAGTTAAGAATCCCGTCTGGCGTGGTCCTGTATTCCTTCGTCTAATGTGACTTACGTGGTTTAGTTAGCTAGTATGTTTTTTAGTATCTTTTACAAATTAAATTCAACTATCCTAGAAGAATATTGTTTCATTCGTTCTGCCAACAATCAATACAGTCCATCCTAGCTCTAAAAACTTAACGCCATTCTTAATATATATGTTTTTTTTTTTAAAACCCAAAGTGGCGGATAGAGGGAAAATGAAGTGAGATAGAGCATTTGTCCTAGTAAACTTTATTTTGTTTTGATATCGTAAATCAGCCCTTAAGTTTGGTCAACACCTTCCGGGACACAATGCGCAAGTTTTATACACAATTTTTACGAGTTCTTGTTAGCTTAGATCTTCTTACTTAGTGATTCATCAGATTTCTGTTATCATCGGTTTCCTACAAAAAGCGCTGATTGAAAATAAGTTTAATGATTAGTCTCGTTTATTAGCTTATTCATTATACTACATAATTCCCGTTTTCATACAGAAACCAGTGTGTTAATACTGAAATAAACAAGTATAATATAAATTTTATTTTGAAAATTACCAAAAGATTAGCATTACGAAATTAAAAAAAATTATTAACAAAATTGATAAACGTACATTATGAACTGAAAAGCTAAAAAAATCTGCAGTAAGAAATTTACCGGTAGTATTTAAAAGAATGAAATAGTGACTTTTTAAAGTTACATCGGTTTAATTACGATTCTGACATTCACGCCGTCCGTCGGGAGATAAGCAAACGGAAGAGCAGAAGCTGACTCTTCTGTTTAACATTGTAGAAAGAGAAGCATGCGCATTACTAAATGCGCTGTAACATTCTGCAGTTTGCTTACATGAACTGACCGGCGATTAGTTACACTTTTATCAACTATTAGTTAGGGTTTCTCTCATACAGCTTGTAATAGGAGAGAACATATGTAAACGGAGAACAGATTCAAATTTCCTAGGAACACTCCACGCGTTTAATTAGTACGGATTATCCACGGAAGTCATGTGCTTCTAGCGATACAGTAAATTCTTAAAGTGGAACTTTTTGCATGTCAGCTGTAAAAGCAGTCTGGGTTCAGGCGGAAAACTAATAATTTAGCACCGCCTGATTAAATACAGATTTTATTTTTCATAAGAATTAAAACCCGGCAACAAAACCTTCAAAGTATAAGGGTATATTTAAAAAAGTAGGAAAAAACATGTTTCAGATAATACATTTGTTAAAAAAATTACTTCAGCCGAAGAAATGTTTTTCGAAAAAAGACAACGAAAAAATATTACAGCCTGATTTCAATATACATAAGAAGAATTTGCAGATCTGGGGGAAAATTAATAATATTATTCTCGAAAATTCTAGTTTACTGTTTTACGAAAAATTGTATTTGTAGGAGGTTCACTCTTATTAATGATCTTAGCGCGAGTCTTGTATTTCCTAGCAGTATGAAAAAGGTGAAAATATATGCGATAACTACTGGGATATACATGCCAACGATACAAAGGTAAATGTGAGTGTAACGGTTTGTTAAACATAGTCGTGATACTCTCATGCAGCTGGCTTACGTGTCGTTACGGCAAAAGACATAAAGTTTTCACTTTATAGCAAGAAACTTATAGAAAAAAAAACATGCCGATTGAAATTAATCATATGACGTAACTTACTCTATTTTCATCAATCCTAGACTTAATTCAAAGCAGCTAATGGCCACTTAAACAAAAAGCTATTATTAGTTTCACTTTTATTTCTTGGTTTCCTAATAATGTAGTCAGGTGACACATCTAAACATTCTCAGTTAAGTATGTTCTATGAATGTACACGTACAACAAAACACTAAAAAATTCTATTAAAATTATCTTTATTTATGTTAAAGGTTATCAGTTAAAATATCATTTATTGTAATAAAATACTGTAAACACGATAAATAAAAATAATTTTATTAATTAAAGAAAATATACAGGCTAATAAATTATCGGTATACTTATACATATGTAGTTGTTAAGGGCCAATAAGCACACCGGTTGTTTGGCAAACTACACTTGTTTATATGAATCTGACGACCCCTAGTCAAATTCATTATGATATTATTATTAGTTATTTTTTACGATAAACCAAAAAAAAAAAAAAAAAAATACAAGCTGCCTTTATTACTATACCGTAATTTTTTATTTCCCAATATTTCTTGTTATTTTCAGAAACAGTACGAATTAATTACCGTGTGTTAAATATAATTAGATTTATTTTTTATATTTCCTCAGCTTATTACTTGAATAATTTTAAAATCGTTTTATTACGTATAATGTGTTCGGTTATAATATGAAAAAATAGCAGGTTACACTTTATCAATCATAAATTCAACTAAATAATAAGTCATATAATTGTACTACATGATAAGTAAAAATTCTATTTTATAATTTGCTGTTACGGTGTATAATAATGATTAAGACAAATATCGATTTAAGATAATATACTAGATTTAAAGCGACTGTACTAAATCTCTGGCTAAATGTAATCAAACGGAAGAGTGCTGCTAGCTCGTCTGGTTAAACGGTACGCTTTGTTGCGTTTGTATCGAATGTGAACTTTATCGATTCTGGGAACTTTGTCGGTTCATGGCTCAAATCCCAGTCAAGCAAGACCGGGAGAAGTAACCAAATTGACAAAGTTCACATTCGATACAAACACGATGAAGGGTGCAGTTTAAACAGACAAGGAATTTTTTCTGCGTACATAAATAAAGTGCAATAAAATATTATTATTTTTTTTTTTGTAAATTACTCATAATTGCGACCTTTTTACGTTTTCAATAAAAGATTAAAAAAATAAGTTTATAAAATTTATACGTATAAACGATTTTAATAATTTAATATGTTGTGTTCAATTTATCTCTGTAAAAAAAAATTGTAATTCTTTTGCATTTCGTTCAAGGCAAGATATAAATTATATTTAATTTTTTATGCGGAATATTATAGCTTTTATCTATTGTAGAGTGGAAATTAAAATATCTATCATAAACATAGCAGTTTTTCATACGATCGAATTGGTTTATATTCATTTTAGTGAATGTTTAATCCAGTACACAGCTTCTTTAAAAAAGGTATTTAGAACAATGTAACAAATCTTTTTAATTGCAATTCTAATATTTCTATATAATGCAAATAATTAAAACACACACACACACACACACACACACACACACACAAACAAACAAGTTCTTAGACCATTTTTTACGTATTTAATAACTGTAACTGTCGGTATTTTTTATTTTTTGATTGATGGGTTGGTTTTATTTCATAATAATGCTCAGCCGATCGATATGGTGTAGGTCCAGGAAAATGTACCTACTTTGACTTGGACGCCACTATTTATGAAGTAATATTTTTTATAAATTTTTCTAATAAGGTATTTAATTACATTAAACGGTTTCCTTTTCTTCAATTTTATACATCTGATTGTTAAACTGTTAGTATTTTCATACAAAGTAACAAATTATTTGATTAAGGAGTATTATTATTTTCAGAATATCAAAACCACAAGCAGAAACCTACATAAAACGAAAAAAAACATTAAATCTATCTTACAGTACGTGTAAAATCTGTGAAATCTTATTAGAAAATAATAATAATAATAAAATAGGAAATATCCTTATTACGGTAAATAAATGACAGATAACATGAAAATTTTAAATGATTTTATAAACTTGAGGTCTTATTAATGTTTAAACGTAGGCAATCAGATATATTTATTTCATTTTTTATTTTTATTATTTTTTAAATACTTTGTTAACTTATAAATGTTTACTGATGTTTATAATGTTTCATTGAGCATACAGTCAGTTCACAATAAACATTTATTTACGTTAAGAAATAAAAATATCATATTGCTGAAAAAAAAAAAACAACAAAAAACACAAAAACAAAACAATAATGTTACACGCACATGAGTATTTCGCAAATAAATTTATTTTGCTCATTTAATAGTCATTAGAAAATATAATAATAAATTTGAAAAGTCCGATTTAAGAATGACAAACAATAAAAGACTTTTATTTTGAAGCTGAAGAGGAAAAATGCTACACCAATTACTTCTTGGAGCGCTTGTTAGGTAAATTTCATAAGAAAGCTACCTATTATAATTGGTACCTTGATTCGACTTTCGGAAAATTTCGACATATCTTCGCGTTTCACATCCCCCAGACCCGAAAACCACCGTCAGTTCAAAAGTACATGTATGTATAAGTGTATGTATATACATATACATACACTGGCAGACCCGGCAATGCTTCGCTATTGCTTGATTTGAGTATATATATATATATATATATATAGATTAAATTAACAAAATTGAAAATTTGATAAAACATTAACAAAATGAACATTACGGAACTTCACAAAATTTAACCTTACCCTTTTCCCTTTTCCCTTTACCCTTTCTCACTTTTTTTTCCTATTTTCATTTTCCCGTTTTTATTTTTACCATATTCCCTTTCCACTTTATATTCCCCGTTTCCCATTTTCCTTTCACTTACCATCTCCTTCCCCATTTATATTTCCTTTTTTCTTCCTCTTTCCCCATTTCCCCTTTTTTTTGTCTTCTTTCCCCTTTCCATTTCCTTTTCCCGTTTTTCATTTTCTCCGATTTCCCCTTTCTTCTATTTTCCATTTGCCCCTTCTTCCCTTTTACCTTTTTCAATTTTTCTCTTTCTCCTTGCACATAAATTGGTCCAGTAGTTTTTTAGTCTATTGCGTTCACACATATCAGAAACAATGAAATGGAATCGTAAAATATTTAGTATAGCATGTGTTGCTTTTACGTCCAACAGATAGCGCTGTTTATCAAAGAAAGCATTTCTTTACCTGTCACAGGTGTGAAATCTTAGGTTTATAAATAGTATATAAAAACACGCGCGTATTCGAATGCAATGTTGTGTCAAAATTTCAAAGTAATCGGTGAAGAACTTTCGGAGGTTTTAGATTTTGAACAAACGAACATTTACATATATATATATATATTTCACTTTCTTGTGGACACGATAACTGCCGTAATTTTGCGCTAATAACTTTCAAATTGATACATAAAATATAACGACCCAAAATCTCGGTCGAGTTCGTTAATGGGCAAAATCGGACCATAGCGTTGGAAATGGGGGGCTTTTTGGAAAAAACAAATATCGCCCCTATAACTTTCTTATTAAGTAAAATATCGAATTCGTTGAAAGTTCCTACTATTCTTTGGATAATGGCCTAAAACTTATCTAAGTAAAGTGTTTTGATATCACCAACCATTGGTCCAGGGGGTGGAAAAAATGAAGTTTCGAAGAGATAAATAATAAAACCTTCCTTAATAGGCATAGTATTAAATCAGTTTAAAGTGGTCGTTAGTCCTCTAAACATTACCTAAAACTTTTATCTGAAACAATTTTTGATATGACCAACCCTTACGGCCACTTAAGGGATGGCCAAAATGTTGCTGGAATTGTAAGAAGATGGGGCTTGTCGTATGCTAAACATGTGAAATTTTTTCACATGCAACTATTGTCATATTGAGTAAATTTGACGTTTTTCTTAACTTTAAGGTGGAAATATTTTTTATCCCCTACTTAACACCGGTTAAATCTACCTCCGCCTTCTGGCGTGCCAAAAGGATTTTTTAAAATCATTATTATCTCTTTAGAGCGAGGGAGGAAGGGAGTATATCAGACCGCTATTGATAAAACTAAAAAGAAATTAATCGGGGTAAACTTGAAACGAGCAGGAGAAAATTCATTTGTGTTCTTTTTTGCCCTTGAATTAATTATGTTTTATATTATTTTCTGAGAAAATGTCTTAGGAAATTTTTCTTTAATTTGATGGTCCTTTAATGTATTTTTATTAAGAAATAAATCTCTGTTAAAGACTCAAAATAAATAAATAAATCTAAAATAGTTCTTTAAACTTTTGCGGCATCGTTCTAGCACGTATAACAAAACTTTTATAGAAGAACTTAAGGTTTAGATCTTAATGTACACTACTCTTAATACTTTTTTATGGTTTTTTTTTTTTTAGTTAATTTACTATAATTATGAATATTTTATTTATCCCATTTATTTTATGTCGACATAATTTAGGACACTTTTAAATGATTTTATAAACCGTGTTTTTGTGAGCAATAAAACTTCAGAAAAACTTCCAACTAAAATCATTTTTGTTATGAACTGGTTTGTTTTATTCCATTAACAAGTTTATTACATCTTTAATAGTTGACATAGAAATTAAAACGAAAAAAAATTGATATTTTTTAAATTAAAATGTACGTGTATGTGAACGAACTACTTCTACGCGGCTAATCAGTTCTTAACTTAACTTGTAGGTTGATTTGTTAATAGCCCTTATTAAAATTTGGCTACGTAAGGTAAAATTTCAAAAAAAGATATCAAAACCAAAAATTTAGAATCTTTCATTTTGCATTCATTTTTAGATGAAATTTCCGCTCTTCGTAATTCTGAGCAATCACTTGATCACCTTACAGTTTTTCATACATTAATATACTACGAGGTCTGTTCAAAAAATACGTAGACTAACATCATAAAACAAAATGTACTTTGTTTAGAAGTTACTTGTCTGGGTCCCCTTCAAAGTATTCTCCTACCCGACACACACACTTATCCCAACGGTGTTTCCACTTTTGGAAACAGTCCTGGAACGCTTCTTTTGTGATATTCTTCAGTTCCTTCGTCGCATTTGCCTCAATCTCGGGAATCGTTTCAAATCTTTTTCCTTTCAAAGATCTTTTGAGTTTTGGGAACAAGAAGAAGTCACAAGGAGCGAGGTCAGGTGAGTAGAGTGGGTGAGGAAGAACAGTGATCGAGTGTTTGGCCAAAAACTCACGAGCTCTGAGAGCTGGAGCGTTGTCGTAATGAAAAAACCAGTCACAACTCTCGTAAACTGATCTCGAAATCTCTTAACATGATCCAACTGATATCCCACACTCTTCAGCAAGCTCTTTGGTGGTCAGACATCGATTTTCCCGAATCAGGGTGTTGATCTCGTCTACGTGTGAGTCGTCAGTTGACGTGGAAGGACGTCTAGGACGCTCATCATCTTCAATCGACTGACGACCATTTTTAAAACGTCCATGCCACTTAAAACATGTCGCACGCTTCATAGCAACGTCGCCGTAAGCCGTCTATCAAAAGCTTTACTCGCAGATTTTCCGAGTTTAACACAAAATTTCACAGCAACTCTTTGCTCGTTCAAGTCACCCATTCCAAAATCGGCCAAACGAAGAAACTCACTTCAGAAACAACCGCGTAGCCAAGCAACCAATAATGATATTTGCAGTCAATAAACTGCGTTGTAATCAGCTGATCTGTATGAACATGGCGACGTCAAGCGGATTTGATTGACCAACTGGACCCGAGCAATTCAAACAGTCTACGTATTTCTTGAACAGACCTTGTATAGTAGATATGCTTGAATCAGGAAAACAAGATCTAAATGTCGGAAAGCAGATTTGGACAGCGGATGACCCGTGTAAGATCAAAGTACACGTCCCGTTATCAGTAATCTAGCCAATTAACAATCAGTTATGTAAGTTATGTTGATGTGTTCAGATGCTAATCCGTTTTGTGGAGATAGGCTAGAGTTAGGGTTAGAGGTGCTTGTCCTCTTGTCAACAGGTACTCGTGTGTGACCCTCGTGTGTCCTATCCGCAATCGACAGAAAACTACTTCCTCACGCCGGGGTTTTCGGTATGAGGAGTCCCATGGTAACACAGAATCTTTAATCTGACGGAGTTTATTATCAACGGTAGCCGTCCAGTCACCTTGCCACCTTGCTCTTAGTGATTGTTTTACATAGTTAATAAAATCAGAAGTAGCAACTCGGGTGGTGAAAGGAGGCTGGTTACATGCTTCTTTGGCAGCGGAATCTGCATGTTCATTACCTGGAATCCCTACGTGGCTAGGGACCCAGCAAAAACTTACTTCTGTGTTGCGATTATTCAACTCGGCGATTGCGTTATAAATTTCAATGACGATAGGATGTTTTGAATAAAAGTTTTTTAAGGCTTGGAGAGCACTACACGAGTCACTGCAAATAAGAATTTTTCTATATTTAGGGTTAATGATGTTTAGAGCCTTATTTATAGCGTATAGTTCAGCGGTAAACACACTCGTAATACCGGGTAGACCAAACATATAAGTTCTTTCATCGACAATAAATGCACAGCCAACTGTATCGTTTTGTTTCGATCCATCAGTGTATACAACCGCGTCTGGTTTCATCTTGGAGAGAACAGATGTGTAGCAGCCCACGACGTAGCATGGATGGCAGCTATTGACCAAGAGGTGGACTTAATATGCATGGCGGAGCCCAACAAAAGAGTAGTGGCCTTGGGAAAATGGCATGTACATCAAAATGGAGACGCGTCTTTAATAAATATCAACAAGTTTGTTGTCACAGGGGTCGTTAGGGGGAATGGCTATGTGGCGATGACTCTGTCGGATTACGTGCTGGTAAACTCGTGTATATCATCTAATTGTAGTATAGAGAACCTTGATGATATTCTAGAAGAACTGGAAAGTTTGTTAAGGAGATTAGCGAAACCAGTCATATTAACAGGAGATTTCAACGCGGAATGCGTGAAACTAGGAAGTTTGAGGTCGACTTCAGAGGATACAAGTTGGTTGCTATGTTTGGATCGACAGGCATGGTGGTCATTAATACTCCGTCCATTTCTACCTATGTGGGTCGAGGGTCTGGCTCAGTTATAGACATAATCGCAGTGTCACATAGGATTGTTGGGTATGTGGCCGACTGGGAAATTATCGATGAAGAATGCCGCAGCGATGCTGGGCGATAGACATCTGGGTGGTAACCTGTGCCACAAATGGAAACCGTTAGACACACAGGTGACGACTTTTGCGGATGCGATGACAAATAGACTTGAGGATATATGCAGTTACGGGGCCCCGAACAGTTTATTACAGCAATGACGAAAGAATGTGATAGATTGAGAACGAGAAATGATCCAATCAAGAAAAGAGTTTACTGGTGAACGGCCGCCATTTCCGAGTTAAGAACCACAGCTATGGAAGCCAGAAGACGCCTATAAAGGGCGAGGAGGAGATATCCAGATCAGGTTGAGCTTGCCGAGGCTGAGTATAAATCTGCTAGAAATCGGCTTAGGGCTGAGATTACATCAGCTAAGAGGGAAGCCTGGAGGAGGCTGGTCGAAGTACTGGATGTGGACCCGTGGGGGAGGGCCTACAGAGTGGCTACAAAAAGGTTAAGTAAGCCATTGACACCTTTATCTAGGGGACAGACATTGAGAGCAGTGATCGAATTGTTCCCTATGGTGGAGATGGAGCATATCGACATCACTGCCCATGAAGAAAGAAGGTTCTCGATTGAAGAACTTAGACGGGCAGCTGGAAGGATCAATGTCACAAAAAGCCCGAGCCTAGTTGGGGGTTTAGGTTTACTGATGCGGAGAATCACTGAGAAATATCCCTGGACTGTATTAGAGGCACTGAACATGGCGTTTAGTAGAGGTAACCTTCCAAGGTCATGGAAGGAGGCCAGACTTGTTCTGTTGTTTAAATGAGGACCGATAGAGCAGAGTATGAAGTACAGGCCCATTTCCCTGCTCAATTCCACGGGTAAAGGCTCCGAGACGAGTTGGTTGATTCTGGTGGCTTATCACCCCGTCAACACGGGTTTGTCAGGGGGAGATCTATCATCAACGCCAGACAGAGAGTGCTAGACTGGGCTGAAGATCGTGCGGCGCGTACATGGCGAACAAGAAAGATCCCCCTGATTGTACTGTTGGACATCCAAAATACCTTTAAAAGTGTACCATGGCACGTTGTGCTGGGTGCAATTAGATAGAGGCATATTAGTAACTATCTAATTGCTGTGATCAACAAAAAACTTAAGGTCATGACGGAGGATGGGGAGGAACAATTTCAAATGTACGTCGAATCCTACAAGGATCAGTGCTGGGCCCCATTCTATGCGACATAATATTTAATGATTTTCTAAGGTTAGTGTACCCAGGTGATACGTCCATTTTGGCGCATGCGCCCTTTCATTTTATTTAGGTCTACCACTCATTTAGTGGCGCTAGTTTCTGCTTCAAATTTTACCGATTCCAATACATGGAAGCCTATCCAGTTACGTAGAAATCAGTGACTAAACGTTACCAGCGTGATGAATACTACAGCTGCGCACGCATGTTATTCTGTGCTTCTAATATGATGTCATAGACTCGCCAGCAGAGTTGTTTATTCTTTCTATCTTACGAAAATCATTTCTCGTATTATTCACCTTTAATAAACGTAAATAAATATATATTTGTTTAATATATAAATAAAACATGTTACATACGCATGTTTTATTTATATATGAATATATATGCACGTTTAATTTATTTAAATACTCATAATATAAAACATGCATTACATTTAAATGTTTTATTTACGGGTTCTACCTATGGCATCTGAAGTAACGCTAATAGTAAAATAGAGGGGATAGCATACCGGACAGAGGACGTTGGAGCTAGTAAGATGCTTTCTAAACTTTGACAAGAATAATAAATTTTAAAACGAAATACTCAGCTAAGTAGTACAGAAACCTCAACTTTTGTACCAGGCCGACCAGTCCTGAGCACGAGCCACTGTGGTTAAAGTTGAGATTTTTTTTCACGAGAGCGACCCCCACTTTCTAGTTAAATTCTCACCACGAAAGCGTGTATCTACTACAGAAAGCTATCATAACTATCGTAACACGACTCTGTTTTCTTCAATAAATCAATATATTAAAAGTTGTGGCAGTAGTTGAGTAAATAATTCAGTACATTAAAGATGATTCTTTCTAGTTAAATTTTCACCACGAAAGCGTGTATTAAGCACAATTCTGTATCACAAAAAAAATAAATAAAAACAAACAAATAATTAAAATTTTATAAAATAATAATAAAATAAACTAATTATGAAGGTTGTTTTATTACTTTGCCGGTTAACGGTGAGTAAGCCACTATATTTTCAAATATTAATAAACAATACGCGATTATATCGGGTTTAAAATTCTCTTCAACTTCAATATTAATTTCAAATCAATAACACAGTTTTATCGATTCATCTTGTCGTGAACAATCAATCACGTATAAGGGATATTTGTTTTTATAATCTGAAAACGTATATGTTGAATCGGTCAATTTATAATACGATTGTTTAAACTCCACAAACATCTTGTACATCAACATTCGATCCCCCTCTAAATCCTCGTATGGATAACAGTTTGAATTTATGAATACTTTAATATTTTTAACTTTACATGAATCAAATTCTGACGCGTTCTTTGTAGCTTTATTTAATCTATCGGTTTGAAAGCCTACAATAACGTAACTAGGTTTATCTAATTGTGATTATGTTTTTACATTCCAAATCATAGATTTTATCTGTGGAACTGTTGGAGTCTGATGAATTTTCCAACTTCTAAATGGTATACGCAACTGTTCATTTTTTTCTTTCAATTTAGCCAATTCCAATTGATATTGACTCGATACCTTTAAATAAGGTACAAGCCATACAACATCTGTTATTTCTAGTCTAGATTTATGATCTGAAACTGTTAGTATTGCGTTTACATCATCACTAGTACGTTTCAATAATAAACTTTTCAATATACGTTTCAATATAAACAACTCGTCTGTTGTTTATAATTATTTTTTTATAGTCTTCAGCAATACCCAACAACATTGATAGGGGTATGTATAAAGTAAACGCCCCATCATCGTCCATATTAATTTTATTTTCACCATTAACCCACCCGGCTTGTTCCAACAATAGAATCGAATTATTTGTTATTTAAATCACATTTTTCATAATATACTCGTAGGTCACACCTACGTTTTTTCTGCTGGCCACCTCTTGCCCGTTTATTTTATAAACTATTTCATGAAATAGAAAGGCACCCGAAAAATTAACTAATTCTGATGTTGTTGATTTTTTATTGTTTTCACCTACAAGTTTCCCACGAATACGTAGACAGCTATCACCCGGAACTGTATACTCATCCGGTTGATTTATTCTTATTATAAACTTATCACCCGTTTTAAAGTTATTTTCAAATGGGGTGTGTTTATGTATTTGTTTATATGTTAACGATTCGTCTGTAGACGCGACTTTTTTAACATTTAAATAATTCATCTTACAGTCTATATAAGAAAAATTATTTTTTTATTTCAACAACTTATTGGTACTTTTTAATTTTCCCCCAACAATTTCAAATCCTAGAGATTTTAATTTCTTATGCTTTCCTCTGTCAGTTAATACGTTTTTTAAACTCGACATCATCATCACCATCACTTATATATGGCTTTTCTAATAAAAAGAAAAAAAAATCAAATTGTAATAACTTATTTATTTATATTCTCTCAATACCAACGACATGCTTACTCCTTCACCACGAAAATTTAATAACTGATCTTTTTCATCGGTCAATTTTAATATTAAATTGTTAATTTCTTTTTCATCTACTTGTACGAATGTAATATAAAATGGACATTCTTCAATCATTTCACCAGGATCTACACTCAATGGGAAATCATACAAAATGCTATCTTGTTTCTCGTTTTTATATCCACCCGAAATAATATTACATTTTACAAGTATTACATTTACAGGTGCGATATTTATTATTCGATCTGACTGATGTGTTACATTTGGTTTGAGAATTCTCGACCCATAGCCCAAGAGACTGCCAATACTTAAATCTTTATCTGAAAAATCTATCCACACGGTGATTTTAATTTTACATTGTAACGTATTGCTATTCGCCTTTAATGCGATTGATTTTTTAATTTTCTTCATTTCATTTTGTATTTATTCACCAACATCTTCAATTTCATAACTACCCGTCGGTATTGTTATGTAATTTTTCTTTGTAAATTCATAATTGTTATTTTCATCTTTTTTAACGTCCTTGTCGAACACAAAACACAATTTATTATTTTTGTTTTCTTCAACATTTGCAATCGTGTTGGCCGTCATCAACCATTTTAATCCCAATTCATATTGGCCTTTTTAAAGGTCTATTGGAGGAAAAAAGGTTTTTTTAATCCACGAATCATTTCTATCAATCGATAACAAACACATGTCTAAAATTAAAAAAATTAAAATTAAAAATGTATAATTTATTCGGATAAAAATTCTAAACACAATCGTCCTCAAATTACATCATCATCGGCTTGATACCTGTTATAATTGTACGTTACATTAGATTTTCCAAAATAATTCATCAATTCTGGAGGTGGGTATATATTGCCTATACCATCAAAATAATCTACATTTATATCGACTAAACCAAATCCAATGTGTACCACGACCCATTGAAGTGTCCAAATTGATTATAGCACGTTCATTTTTTCTAATCTTTTTTGGTAAAGCGTCCAACATAAAAACACCTCTGAAATGTGGAATTTTCAATTGTTTTGCATACTCAATCAATTCGTCGTCATATAAAGCACGCCTCGATATTGAATCGATTATTTTTTTTTTTACTCTACCCCCACTTCTCTTTAATTTTAATCAACCCCCGAATTTAGACTTTAATTTCATCGCATTTGCTACAGCATAGGCAGCCGCTCTTTCAGTCAAACTACTATCCGGGGCAATTACACGTTCCCAAGCTCGCTCAGCAAGTGCTTTATAAGCTTTTTTTCTGGTTTTGGTGACTGAATATTTTGAATAGGCAAGGCAATTTGATGCATTTTACAGGCATCATCCAATTTATTAACACCTTTATCTCTACGTTTTAATCTCTTATCTAATTTCGTCCCAGGTCCACAATAATTATAACCTGGTAAGTGTGCTTCAACTGGTAATAAATCAACAGATTTATTCACCATAGAACCAATAATACCACGTCCTTTTTTCTTAGTCTTTTTCTTGTTCATGTCTATATATAAAAAAAAGTTAATTTCAATTTAAATAAATTATTGATATAAAAATTTAAATATAACATTTCTATGGTTTGTCAAGTATTTTTAATTTAGTCATTTCATTTTCTCGAATTATTGCCACGACAATGGATTTAATCTGGTTCCCGATGAGATCTTCTGCAATGCGACCGTTTAATTCATCGTCTATATACTTTGCAATTTTATCTTTAAGAGGTTCGAAGGAATCTTTCATAAATTCAACAGTTGCATCTGCAAGTTTCACTTTTTCATCTTCTATATATTTTTTAATGTTTACATCAAGATTTGTCATCTCCTGATTTAATCGTTCTAAACCCACACACTTTTCACAGAGATTGTCAAATATAAGTTTACATCGTTTAAAATTCAACGCATCCATGAAAATGGGCCTTAAAATAAATTTAAACAAAATTAAAGGAAATATCATCAGATCATTTTTTTATACAGAATTGTGGTTTTTTTATAGAAATATATATATATATAAAATGTATAAAATGTTTTTTTGGATTTTCAATAAAATACTTTTTTCGTGAAAAAAGAAGAAAGCTGATCACTGTTTTTTAAATAATATAAACTGAAATGAACAAATTCTGTATAAAACATAAAAAAAAAACTTTTAAAACCAAGTTTCTGGAAAAGCCTTGTGTTTTTTGCGTTTGTATTCATTAGGTTTTACAGAATGGGCATAAATTAAAAAAAGAAAACGGAAACTAAATATGAGCATTTATAAAACGTTTATGTACTTTATAAGACCTTGTATAAGTTTACATATGAAATGTATTTTGAAACGTAAAAATCATTAAAAAGTAATTTGTTTATTACTTACGCAAGTTTATTTTTATAATTCAACGAATGCTTAGTGCTCTCAAAGGTTAGTTCTTAGAACGATTTTTCGAAGTAATTAAGAAAAGTCAAAATTAAAAACAAAATTATTTATTGTGTTTATGTCTGATCTTTCCATTAAAAGTGAGCAATTTTATCATTTTTGGGCTTAACATTTTTTTTTGTTTCATTATTAAATCACACACACACACACACACACACACACACACACACACACACACACACACACACACACAGAGAGAGAGAGAGAGAGAGACAGACACACAGACACAGACACACACTCTTTGTGTATAAGATTAATTGAATAAACATTTTTTAAAGATTGAATTACAAATTTATTTACTTCATATCCAGGACAGAACTTTCCATACGTACACGTAAACATATATGTGTTGAGGTTGTTTATTTACAACTTTTTGTTTACAACAAGCAGTATCGGATGATACTGTATACTTTTTACAGCTAATAAAATTCTATGGTCTGAAAACTGGTGACGAGAAAAGAAAAAGGAGAAAATAATAAATTAATAAGAAATCGATATTTCCTTTACAACAGTTTAGTTCAGTTTATTTTTTTAATACTGAATGTTCTTTCAGATCGCACTATTAAGAGACCTCTGCAGGCGCCGCTATATGTCAAATCGATATTCAAATTTTAACCGTACAGAGGAATACGCTTTTTTTTACTCTTGAACTTTTGCGTATTATATTTTTCTTTGAACGATCTGGATCCATCTTCACGCGTCTAAACATGATTCTGTATAAATCCTTGAAATCAAATATCTGTAACTTCATTAGTTACTGTTACTGTTAAATGGCAATTTAATTGATTCACCCTTGCTGATCGATCGATTCGTATGATTATTCTAGAGGTCTTCAGATTACTTTTAAAGCTGTTTTTATTCAGGACCCATAGACACTGTATCCCTATTTCGTGTGCTGAGCATATAATTATGCGGGCTTTAACCACCATCACTTACCTGCATGCTGACAATAAACGTTGGTGGGTACCGAGGCAGTGTTGCGCGTTGACGCTTCTCGTTTTCTCCCTCGCAGCTAATAAACTTCGACTACTGCCGAACAACTATAGTATAATACTTGACGAATTCATGCTTGTTCTCCGTTTATATGATGTCTGTATAAACATTTTTTAAAATTATAATTCTTCTGTTCGGGATACCGTAATTTAACTGAGAAATCTAGTTATTAGACCCCACGTTATTTATTTACTTATACCAATTTTTTAAATTCTCTGATAAACAGATCATTTCTTATCGTAAGTACGTCCGATTTTCTTCTTTTGAAGTTTTCAATTCTTGATTTTAACAGTAGTTCTTTATTTCGATAAATTTCACGTACCTCATCCTCAATGAATCTTCGCAAAATTTATCTAAACAGTAGTGTGTTTTTCGGGAGCACGTTTTTGTTTGGTGTTAACATTTGACCGATTATTATAATCTCGGAAATTTTTTTTTTGTTACAGATTTGAGGAGGGTCAATGCTTTTTTTTCATTAACTATGCTGATAGGAAAAATTCTTTATTATCGCGTTATTTTGTAAATATTCTTGTAAAGGTTTGACTAAAATATCGGTCTGACTTCGAAGGCTATTTCCTTATCCTTAGTTATCGATACTATCGCGAGACGATATGTCGAATAATATTATTTTTATCTCCAGTTAACAAAAAAAAAATATTGATAAATTTCTCACTTCACATAAAAATTAACTGAAAAAAAAATTACGAGCGGGCTGGTCGCCTCGTAGAAAGGATGAGGTATTCCAGTTTATTACTATAAAGTCAGTTACTTTTAGACGGATTTGAATATTAGATCGTGGATACCGGTATTCTTTGGTGGTTGGGTTTCAATTAATCACACATCTCAGGAACGGTCGAACTGAGACTGTACAAGACTACACTTCATTTACACTCATATATATGATCCTCATTTATCCTCTGAAGTAATACCTGAAAGGTAATTCCCGGAGGATAAACGGGAAAAAGAAAGAAAGTTTATTACTATGGAAGAATGTTGCTGGGAGCACCTTCCTACAAGTCGTTACAAAAGTGGGAATAATTTTACAGAACAGGTTAAAGTATTTCTATTATAGATTACAGTCAAGAAAAACTTTGAATGATGATTGGTAGTCGTAGGAAAGATGCTACTTTATAAATTTTGGGTTTGTAACGTTCATAAATACTGGTTTCTTATTATAATTTTTAGGTACATTAGTTTTATATCAGGAAACTAAATTTTACTTTTACTCTCATTCCTATTTTCCTAGAGATAAATTTTGAACAAGGTTCATTTGATTTGCACGGACACTTCTATGGACAGAAGTTGAGACAAATGGTACGTTTTAAATTTTAAAAGTATATGTTAATGTACGCGTATTTACATGATCAGGACACAAGTTTAAACAGGTTAACAACAAACTATTCGTGCAAGACCGGTCGGTCGATAAAGATTCAAAACCAGAAATTGCAGAAGTGCTTTTACTTATTTTTATCAGAGTACGATTTTTATGATGGGTACATATTTTGATCGTTTTCATGATATTAATCTATATATGTCAGTTAGGTGGCGTACGTTGTAAGTGACCTGATGTAAGATACAAGTTACTCCCGAAATTGATAACTATTTTCATAACAAACATGTCGTGCTACGATGCTAAAGACAGTGAGGAGTGAACTGGTTTCCAATTGCCTTTTTGATGCAAATCATTTAAGGTACAAGAGACACTGACAAATTTCCTGTCTCTGAGAGTAATGGATTTCACTCTACACTCATTTCTTGTGGTGAACAGAATGAATATATAACTTGTAGGGCTCTGTATCATCTGCATTTTGATGAGGTATACTGAAAGGCAATCATATATCTGGTTCACAGAAGTCAATGAGAACCACTTCACTTGTCCCTTTCTGTAGTAAGCCTAAAAATAAGTGTTTATTATTCCTAGTCAAGTGTTTATAGTCAGGTCACCTGTAATCATTAAATAATTACCACCATACAGAATATATCAGGAATGTGTAGGTGTGTTACTCCATTGATAACTAAAAGAACTTCCCTTCCCTAACATTTGCTTTAAATGATCTAGGAAAAACTGTGGAAATCTTGGAAAACAGTGGGAAAATTTGATAGAGGAATAACACTAAATATTTTATTATTTGACATAACGTATCATTCAAATAGGCGCGTGTTTTTATATACCTACTATTTATACATCTAAGATGTCAAACCTGTGACAAGTAAAAACATGCTTTTTTTAAAAACAGCGCTCTCTGTTGGACATAAAAGCAACACACGCTGTACTAAATATTTTACGATTACATTTCAACGTTTCCGATATGTATGTTCGCTACAGACTAAAAAACTACTGGACCTGGGAAAATGGAAAAGGGGAAAAGGAAAAATGGTAAGGAAATGGAAAGGGGAAAGGAGAAAAAAGAAAAGGGGGAAGTAAAATAAGGGGAAGGGGAGGAAATGAGAAAGTAGGGAAAAGGGAAATGGGGAAAAGGGAAAGTGAATGTCGTAAAAATGAAAATGGGAAAAGGAAATGGGCAGGTGAAAGTAGGAAAGGGAAGGGGGAAAAGGGGAAATGTTAAATTTTATGAAGTTCTGTAATGTTTATTTTTTTAAAGTTTTATCAAACTCTCAATTGTGTTCATTTAATCTATAGATATATATATAAGCGAAGCATTGCCGGATCTGCTAGTAACTAAATAAAATCAATGCAAAATATATACAGTAGCAATTTTGGAAGGCTTTAATTTAGTAGATAGTTTTTATGTAAATTAAAAAAGTTTGCAAAGATTCGCAATCTCTGCACTGACTCCAGGCTCCTACTCACCGAAGCATTCAGAGCTCCCATGTTGCGACATACATGGGCACCATTACTACATGCTTGCCATCGCAGGGGGCATGTGGACAACGGAAGGGTCTTTGTAACACCTGCAGTAATATTGACCCTGGCCACCACAACGCCAGCTCTAAAAGTAGTATAAGTCCGTTTCCAAATCATTTAAATGTTCATGATATGCAGGTGGCCAAAAAATCCAATCCATCTAGGGACCTGAAGGTGGATGACAGATCAAACAAAAAAACGTATTTCGAGGAAAATACTCGGCGCCCCGTTAGCCAGCTATATGTTATGTACCTATGTACAGCTGTTGCCGCCCTGGATGTGGAACGTAGATATTATGTTCCGGACGTGGGGATTATCTACTTCAGGGCATTATTATTATTTTATTTATTTATTTTGTTGTGTTTTATGGGCACCGACTGCTAAGTTCATTAGCCCTCATCACAGTCTTACAAAAAAGGTTAGTGTCACCATCAGGGTCGTCATATTTAAGGGTATAAAGGGCCCTTACAATTTTATTTAAAAGCACAAAAATGCACAAAACATTAATCCACAAAACAATAAACAACACTTATTGAGTGTAAAGGGTCCCGATCTTAAAATTTGAGAAAAGAAAACAAAGTACATAAATTGAAAATATAAGTCTTTATAATACCATTATATCCTTCTACCTGTCTCGCTTATCTATTTAAGCACCCTCAGGGCGATCAGAATCGCCGTTAAGCAGCACATCAGCCGCCCCAGGTTGCCGTGGCAGTTGACTCCCCATTATAAACAGTTCCGTAGGACGTAACCCATCGGGGTCCTCCCAGCGTCATAAGAGCAGTTTGACCACCTGTTCAGGACGGCCAGAGAGCCCCTCGGCGGGAAGGCTGCCGTTCCCGGTCCTGATCTACTTGCCTACAGGTATGCATGGCGCATACCCATAGCCTCGCCCCCATGCCATCATTGGATACACCCCAACTCCCGTGCTCTTGCATGCAGGCGAGCCCGGGCGGCCTAGGCAAGAGGGCTACTTCCCGTCGCTATACGTGCCACACTTCGAGACTCCCAAATACATATAAAAACTACCCCTTAGAGTTTATTTAAACAGCTTTAAATTTTACTTTTAAGAGTCCACTGGTGTGTAAATAATCAACAATTTTTTTTCATTTCCATTTTCCAAATCAACAGCAACATCATTTCTTAGCCGGAACCTCTTTATGAGGTCCTCATATATGGTACACTCTTCCATTAGGTGCTTAACTGTATGTGTTTTATTACAAACACCGCACATTGGTCTTTCTTCACCGGTTAACAAATATAAATCTATAGTGGGACGTTTCTTAAAGGCGTTATACTCTCTTTTCTTTCTTTTTATAGCTTCACTTATTTCATAATTTCATCACGGAACGGGTCGGTTCGTAAGTTTCCCAGATGTTTTAGGAATATATCTCGATATCGAGTCAAGTATCGCATTAGTTATCCCGCCATATCTGATTATATAGTTCTACTAATCTACGTTTTGCAATGGTATTCAGCTGCCTGATCATGTTACAATGAATTTCATCCGGACCAGCAGCTGTGTTGCCTGCTTTCTCCAACGCTTTCACGAATTCTTCCATTTTAAAGAGTACATTGTATGAGTAATTATACTCAATTCTGAAATTTAGTAGACCTTCAAGTTCTGCTTTTTTCGTCCGAAAATCTTCATCGTAGTTAGCCGTTTTACTGGCCTTCTTGAAGTGATTGGATAATAACTCTGCAATTTCGTTTGGAGTGTCCTTAATTTCATCTTCATCTTGAAGGCTAGTTATAAGAGCAAAGTTTTTACGGTCATAAATCGCCTTCACTTTCCTACAAACGTCTGATACAGTAGTAGTTGTGTCAATGGATGACACGTATTGCTGCCAGGATCATTTCTTTGAATCTATCATAAGTCGTTTTGCATACGCCTTGTATTTTTTAAAGGCAATTATATTATCTATATTGGGACGTTTCTTAAAGTCTTTGTACGCTGTTTTCTTTCTTTCTATAGATTTACTTATCTCATCTTTCCACCACGGAAGGGGTAGCTTCGTAAGTTTCCCAGATGTTTTGGGAATACATCTCGATGCCGAGTCAAGTATCGCATTAGTTATAGCGTCGACATCGGCTCCGATAACTCCAGTTGTTTCGGGGAGTATCGTCCTAGCTGTGTGCATCTATTAGAGATGGGGTATATTTTCTTGTAACATCAGTTACAATTTGCACCGGAAAATGATCGCTTCCATGTAGATCGTCTAAAACATGGAAGGTGTACCACGGTGCTATCGATCCGCTTATGAGTGCAAGATCTCTGGCATTGAAAAAAGTTTCTGAACCATCATTCAAAAGAATAAGATCAGAATGCATCAGGAACCTTTCCAATTTTCTTCCGCGGGGATCTACTCGATCCGATCCCCAAAGAGAGTTATGAGCATTAAATCATTAATCATTAATGCATTAAATCGCCCACCAGTAGTATGGTTGGGGGGAGCTGAGAAATTAATCGTGCTACGTCATTCTCATTCCAATCAAAATTCGGCAATATATGCTGCAGGCGGACACTTGAAGCGGACACTTCATTCTAATGGCGACCGCTTGTAGGTTTGTATTAGATCAACAGCTTCGACGGTAACTCTAGTCGATGTTAATATGCCTACTCCACCTCTAACTCTTATATTTGGCGGTTGATCTCGCAGCAATATATCATATCCTCTTAATTGAAAATTTTAATTTCTGCAGAAATGTATTTCTTGCAGACAAATACAAATTGAGTCTACATCATGTACCAGCGTTGGAGCTCATGGATATTTGAAAAACATCCATTAATGTTCCACTGTACAATCGACTTGCTCATTTTAAATTAACTTGTGGCCTTGGTTTACCTTTCGGCCTCCCTTCCTTCCTCTTTTTTTCCATATTGCGAACAGCTTCGTGTTTGCGGAGAACGTCGTCGCCCGTATAGCTTCCGGCCTCCAAATTGGAGACCACCGAAGCCGCAGAGGACGACGGACATGGATCGGCGCCGATTGAGGGGCGGAAACCTGGCCGACCCCCGACACGGGAATCGCACCAGTCACCGCCTCTGGAAGAGGGGACAGTTGCCCCCATGTGTGTTTTTGGTGGCCTCCGCGGTTTAGAGGCCACCTCGGCTGCTGGAGGCTTGGGAGCCTCCATAACAGACTGCAAAGCAGTCACTTTCTTCCGATTATCATCTAATATCGCTCTCAGATGGATGTGGCCTTCAGTCTTGGCGTCCGTCTTCGTCTGTTCAAGAGCACATTTCTGTTTCGAGGATGTATCATCAGGAGGCTGTATCTTTGATTGATAGGTTCTTTACTATGAAAAAAATTCTTTCAATCATGCTAGTTAAAGTGGGTGCAAGTTTGTTGATAAGCTGACTTTCATCAACACCAACTGGAGCAGGAGCAGAAACAGCAGCCGTAGCCTGAGCATAAGTTGTTGTTGCTCCAGGTTTGCGGACGTTTACAATCTTTTTAGCTTCAAGGTAGCTGATTTTACTTCCTGCACAGCTACTTCGTCTTTGTAGACAGGACAGTTTCTGGATCTACATGATTGCTGTCCTTTGCAATTGACACATGTAGGAGGCTCCTTACATGGCTCTCCTTCATGCTCCTCATCACCACACACGCATATTTGCGGTCTCTCACAAGTAAGAGCGGTGTGGCCAAAGCGTTGGCACTTGAAGCATCTCATAGGCTGTAGAAAAAAAGCCCGCACATTCAATCGATGTATTCCTGCTCTAACCTTCTCCGGCAGAACTGGTCGATTACAGGTGAGAACATGAGAGGCCGAAGGTAGGACTTCACCATTCCTTCTCATGTTCAGACCTATTAGTCCCTGAGGTGCCAATTCTTCAACAATTTCTTGTTCCGTACAAATTAGAAGATCCCATTAAACCACAACACCTTTTGAGGTGTTGAGTGTGCCGTGGGGATCGACGCATACAACAAAATTCAATACTATTGAGCCCTAGGAGCATCTGGAATTGATCTGGGATTGAGCCCGAGGATCTTCTGGGATGCTCAATCATCAATTGAGCATCATATAGTCTCTACATGAAGTCCATTAAAAGTTTTCCTTATTTCCTTAACAGGGCCTCCAGCTCATTTAGTTCTTTCTCGAGCAATGAGAAAGCGACTCACCATCGAGAAATTACCATATTCCTTTGTAATGATTAAGTATTTAGGTTTCGGAACGTTTCTCTTGAAAAAAGCTTTTTGCAAGCTCTTTCTAGCCTCACCTTCTATACGACGAGATTCCGCACTCTTTCTCCGTTTCGCCTCAGGCGATACGGCCGGTTCTAAACGAAGTTGTTTAAGTGAACCCTCTGCCACGTTGATTGTTCAAGTTGCATGTCGTTTAATCCCTTCTGTAGTAAGGCTAGCCGCCGGGATACACACCCACTCCAGGGCTACTAACCCTGGAGGTCCGTTTCGGTACTCCGGTGGAACCGGCATATGTCTTGGCAGAGAGCGGATGCGCAGTCTCTGCACTGACTCCAAGTCCCTACACACCGAGGTTTTCAGGGCTCCCATGTGCTGAAAACACCTGCTTGCCATCCATCGCGGGGGCATGTGGACAGCGGGACGGCCTCCGATACACCTGCAATCACTTTGACCGTAGCCACCACATCGCCAGCTCTAAAGGTGGTATCAATCCATGCTCTTAATAGTTAAAATTTTCGTATCTGCAGGTGGCCGCAAAATACAGACCATAAATACGGCCTATAGATTTAATTCGGCCGAAAAATTGCATCTCCGAAAAGAACACTCGGAACCCCGTTAGCCAGCTACATGTATATTGTACGTAAGTACAGCTGTTGCCGCCCTGGACGTGGAATGTAGGTGTTGTGTTCCGGACGTGGGGATTATCTACCTCAGGGTATTATTATTATTATTATTCTGGTCCCGACGGTATACCGGCCGAGGTACTCAAACTAGTGGGGCTTCTTCTAGACATGTACAATGCATGTTTGAAGGCTGGGTCTTTTAGCGCCAGGTGGAAGACCGAGCGTCTTGTGCTAATTCCCAAGAGCAAAGAAAACCCAGAGTCGCCATTCTCCTACCACCCATTGTGCATGCTTGACACAACTGGGAAGGTATTGGAGAAGCTGTTAAAGAAAAGACTGGTTGCGGCGATGAATCAGGCAGGTGGCCTGTCACCTAACCAGTGCGATTTCCGGCAGGGTTGGTCGACCCTAGACGCAATTAAAGAGGTTGTTGAGGCAGTGCGACAAGCAGAGGACCACAATCATTTTTCGCGACGTGTGATCCTTTTCGTTACGTTGGACGTTAAAAGCGCTTTCAACTCCCCACGGTGGAGCGATATGATTCGGACCCTGGAGCATTCGTTCCATGTGTTTCAATACCTCCTCAGAATGGTGGACGCATACCACCATTCTGAGGAGACCATTCTGGTTCCATTCCGGTTCCATTCTGAGGAGCCGGGTTCTCTTTTACGAGACCGCGGCAGGCTGGCGTAGGACTGTGATCACGTCAGGGGCGACGCAGGGGTCAATTCTCGGCCCCGACCTTTGGAGCGCCGTCTACGAAGGCTTGCTGAGGCTGGAGATGCCTGAAGAATCATCATTCTTGGTTGGGTACGCTGACGACGTTGCGCTACTTGTCGGAGACCGAGACGTGGAGCACGCCCAGCTGAGGTTCAGCCGAGCCATGCACAGAATCGGTGCCTGGCTGGACAACCATGGATTGTCTGTAGCCCTCAGCAAAACGGAGATCGTGGTTCTAACGAAGAAGCGTTTCGACATCTTTCTCTCCCTGCGGGTCGGGAATGAGGTTGTCGAGACCAAGCCGGCCGCAAAGTACCTCGGTATGATGATTGACCGGAAACTCAGCTTTACTGAGCAGCTTCGTACAGCCGCTGACAGAGCTGCGAGAGCCGTAACTGCTCTCAGCCGGCTCATGGCGAATGTCTGCAGACCGAAGGCCAGTAACGGCGATTGCTGATGTCCACGGAGCATTCCATACTATTATACGGGTCGGAAGTCTGGGCCCAGGCATTAAAAGCTGCTAGAAATCGGAAGCGGCTCGCACAGATGCAACGCACCGCAGCATCATCAGATACCATCAGATACGCTTCCGCGTATCGGATGGTCTCCGAGCCTGCAGTACTGGTGGTCGCCGGCGTCATACCCATTGCAATTTTGGGAAGGGATCGCCAGGTGATCTACAGGAGACGATGGGCAGGCGAAGACCGGGAGACCATTGCCAACGAGGATCGCACTCGCACGTTCCTCACATGATAAGAGACCTGGAACCACGAGACCAGAGGACGATGGACCGCAACGCTTATCCCTCTGGTCAGACCGTGGACGGAGCGGCGGCATGGAGAGATGGTCACGAGTACTTCCGCGCTTACCTCCATGTCATAGGGAAAGCACCGTCCCCCGACTGCCTATATTGCCCTGGTGTACGGGACGACGTTGAACACACCTTTTTCAAATGTGCTCGGTTGGCGGCAGATCGAGGAACACTAGAGGCGGATCTCGGAACACTGAGCCCCCACAATGTTGTTGCGATGATGTCCGTAATCTGAGCAGCTGTGAAATTGTAGCCCGATTCGTCGGCAACATTTACAGGACCCAAAAGGTTGACCTGGATAGTCCTGAAAATTAGGTAGCACCTAAGCAGGCTAGTATAGGAGGATTCGACCAGAAGTAATGTGTTAAACGGTTCCGGGTCTAGTCCTGGTAGAAAAGGGGATGGTTTTAGTCGGTACTCTGCTGATAGTGATTGGATAATACCATCAGCGCGAGTCCGACACTCCGTGCGTAATTGCATTTCCACCTCCCTCCGCAAAAAAACTCGTTAATTTTTATCTTTAAAATATTGTTAAAAAAATCTTTTAGTTCGTAACGTAGTTTTTTTTTTATGGATATCGTGAGGTTAGGTGGCTGAACTATTCTGTTGTGTAAGGCATGAATAGTTATCTTGTCTAGTTTGAAATAGGAGGATGTTTTTTCCTTTTTGTTGGTTAAAGTTAACAAAAATAAAATGACACAGCTCGTATTTGCCAAAAGAAATTGGACTTTAATTAGAGAAAAACAACTTAACCTTATCTTAAATCATAACCTTAAAAAATTGAATGAAATTACAGAATAAACATAACTTAATTCTATACAGAATTTATACAAAGAATATCAGCTGAAATTAACGTATCATAATTATAATATTAAAATGAGAAATACAATAACATACATTTTTCAAATAATCATTATGAAAATCGACTATTTATCACACAAATAAACTGCATATAGGTTAATAATATGAAAATCTGCAATTTAACAAAGTCTGAAAACAAGAGAACTTAAACACCTTTTTTACAATTATAAACTTATAAACATAACATCAATAAACATAGTGTAACTGAAAATCTGTTGCATTACTGATCTATTCTGTAATAATGAAAATTAGCAATGAACAAATGTCATTAACTTAGAAAAATAAACTACAGTAATTCTTATCATTGGCACTGGCCTTTTCTGAATTATGAACAACATACTTAGCATTAAACATTCAAAACATGTAATTCTAGTTAGTTGTGGAAAAAAGGCCACGCAAATATTCCAGTATAAAAAGAGTTAAATACAATATAATCAAATTGAAATAAGTAATCATACAAAATAGAGTTCATTCAGTAAGTAAGCTTTCTTGAACATATGAAATTACAAAGTCCAAAAACATAACTTCACATCAGGAGTTATTTTCTTTAGATTAATTTAAGAAAAGTAATATGAATTCAGTTCATGAATAGATAATAATTAATCTCTGCGATTAACAAATTACATTAGATTAAATGATAGAGTTAATTACATTAAAAACAAATTGTAATCAGTAAGCACATAAAATATGTTGCACATGAAAAATAATAACATAACCTTTATCTAAGCCACCTTACGTGACTACACTTGAATGAAGAAATGGCCTTTTAAACCAATCTTGAATTTCAAATTCATAAAGTACAGTTAGTAGTGTATTTCACTGATTTTACTAATAACATAACTGTTTAATATAATAAATACTGAATAATTTGAACTTGCCTTAATCACACATGAATATTTGTAAAAAATGAACTCGTGAAAATGAAGTACACATAAATACATACAGTTTATCCTTGGCGTAGTCTACAATAGTGTATCAAGAATACAGAGGTGAAACGTTGTTTAGAAGTTGAACAAGACGTGGCGTCTCAGATTTGTAGTAATGAGTTTGGAGAGAATACTGCGTCGATAAACTTGGCTGGTTTGTAGTATGAGAACCACTTTCAACAGAGTACAAGGCGATACGGAGACGGAGAATTAGGACAGTTAAGAGTGCACGAAGGCGACGAGAATAGCCAAGCTGTACGAGAGAGAGAGAGACGTGACAGAGGCACAGGTCCACACACCATGAGAGTCTTTCCTGGACTACTCTGTACGAGAGAGAGAGAGAAGAGAACGATCCACACATAGTGAAAGTGAGATCTGAAGTAACACTATACGAGAGAGAGAGAAGTGACCGAGTCCTAGGACCACACACTATGAAAATCTTTTCTGGACTAAAGAAATAGTGGCGTGATGAGATGAGGGGGAAACAAAGTAGGCAATAGACCGAAGAGAGTGTGTGTTGGGAACAAGAGGTAGTGTGCTGGTATTGGTAAGGTAAAGAAATTAGCATAAACGGGAAGTTTGGGTAAGAAACAACATATCAAAGATTAATTTTATAAGCAAGCAGACCATTAAAAGAGTTACGTAAGACTGATAAATAAATTCCTGAAACGAACAAGTAGAGGAAATGACGTGATCGCAGACAAAGAAAATTAAACTTCTAGGAACTTTGACAACATTAAAATGAGAGATAACAAAAAAAAGTTAAGACTGATGTGATTAAATAGAAATTGTTTTTATGAAACACTGCGACCAGATAAAATAATAAAAAAAACATTATTGGAATAAAACAACTTTACGCATTGGCGTAAACACTTTTTATGAATTAATTACTATACTTTTTTTTTGTAAAGATGAACATTTGTAAATATTAGAAACATTTGTATATGAAGTATTACAGTTTTTAATTTACTACTAATGTGGTCAGTCTTTTATTGACTAATGATTATTGAAAGAATATTGCAGTTTTTCTAGTAATTATTTGGTAACCAGAATATGTTACTCATTTGAAATTAATTAGTTATTTTGAGATTAATCATCATTAATATGTTACTTTATTTACTTTTGCACTATTTAATGTTTACTAAGTTTGGTTCACTATTAAAATGCACGATATGACAGGCAGAGAAGGTTTTTTTGCTTATGGGCAGATATATATATATATATATATATATATATATATATATATATTATGTGTATCTATAACCTATATATCCACAGTAGTTTCAGTTTGTTTATATCCTTTAGTTATCAAGAAAAGGAAAATTAACTCAGTGATTGTTCAACAGAAAACTGGTTTGTTGATTTTACATTAATTTATAAATTATCTGAGGTACTCCTTAGCTTATAATCCTTAGCCTAAAGTTGTTTATACAAATTGCTTCACTATTTCATGTTTATTTTACATTTGAAATTGCAGTTGTGTAATATAGAATCAAGAGAACACAGTTTTCAAATCTTTTAGTAAATACCGTCCAATTAGCCTTCTGAAATTCCAGTATGACATTGATTTTATTTATATTATAGGAATTGAAGCATTAACATTCACTATAATGCGCCTGTTCTAACTTTAACGAAAGTTTACGATAATGTAAACTTTCGTTAACCTAAACTTTTATTTTAGTCTTCTTTGTCCAAAATGGTGCTACAAAATCAATGCAGCAGGTAGACAAGAGATAAAAGCATTCAATGAAGACGAATTTTGTAAACAAGATTACATAATAGCGTGGAAGCATGTTTCCATAATTTATTGATAAAAATGAAGGAGACAATAATTGTCAATACCTATAAGCTGATTAGGGTTAGCTGGTCAAATTGTTTTTTTTTGTGCTGAAAACCATCTTATATATTAATGGAATTATAGTAGACATGAATCCTGAAATTGACATAATTATGACTGATTTAAAACTTGTGGAATAGACTGAAGAAAATAATCTCCAGGTAATTTTCAGTGATAATGGTAGATAAATCAGATTCACAGAGAATGGAGTAAAATTCTGGTTTATTTTTTGTCTACTGCAGCTCCAGTGGGCAATCTTTAATTGCTTCAAAAACGTTATGGTAAACTTTCGTTAAAGTTAGAACAGGCGCATTATAGTGAATGTTAATGCTTCAATTCCTATAATATAAATAAAATCAATGTCATACTGGAATTTCAGAAGGCTAATTGGACGGTATTTACTAAAAGATTTGAAAACTGTGTTCTCTTGATTCTATATTACACAACTGCAATTTCAAATGTTTTACTGGTGCAACTCTATTTGCAGCCAAAATGAGCATTCTTTGAGGATTCAGAAGAAAGTTTATCTGTGATTGGAATTAGCAGTGTTTAATGCTTTATGATGAACACCAGGAATGCAATGTTCCTAATCTTGTAAAAACATTTCTCTTATGCATAGGCATATCTCATATAAAGAAATGGTATGGGATCACTGAAGTTATTAATTTTGTGCATTCAGATCAGAAAACTTGAAGTGATGTTCTCAAGAATCTAAAGAGAATTATCTCAGTGATAAAAGAACAAATTAAGATAACATGTGATCAGAATAACTCACATTCTGACAAAAATTTCATAAGTGTAATAAGAAGTGAAGAATAATTATACAAAATGCATTAACTGAAAAGTTGCAAGCTCTGAAATCAATCTGCCTGAATCAGAGTGCTCACAACCCTCTATTATAGAAAAAATCTTTCTTGCTTTGTGTGAGTTGAGATCAGGCAAAATTTCTCAGTTTGATGTAATTCACTCTGAATTCCTAATGAGTGCAAGAGAATGGCTGGCAAATAAAAAAAAAAACAAAAAAAAAGTTGATAAACCCAGTGGAAAATCTGGAGGTTATTGATCCATAATGCTTATGAGTTATAGTTATAAATCTTTTGAAAGACTAATCTATAACAGAGAATATGTATAGTACTACTACTCATAATTTACTATACTAACACTATAGCAGTCAGGGTTTAGATTTGCAACTGTTGTAATTAAGTCCTGTCACTGTCATTACATACAAAAACAAGGTTCCAGATGGGACTTAAAACATATTGATTTGGCTCACTGATCTTGCTGTTCTCCATGTTCTATACTATGAAGAGCTGTAGGAAATCCTATCTCTATGCAAGTGATAGAAAGTTTCACACCAAATAAAGTATAAAAGCTAGTAAAAACCAAACTGAATAATTCACTATCTCAAGGGTCCTTTGTTATTTTTCTATGCTGATGTCTGATAGCACTTTTCCAGCAAAAAATTAGCAGTTTGTGACTGAGTTAGCCCTGACAACTAATTCAAATAATAGAGGACACATCCTATTGGGAATAAAATGGAGGTTTCATGATTTCACTTAAATAAGAAAATTGCTAAGAAAGAATTAAAAGTAAAATTCTGGTGCAGTTTACTTCAACTTAACATATTTCCAAAGTATTAGAGATTACCTTTGATTGTATATATATTGTCACTTATGACAATGAAAATAACAGCTGGAAAGCTAAAAACCTGAAACCATCCTATTTAAGCTGTGAAGTACTTGGTAAATATTAAACAGCAAATATATAATCTCGCCTTTACCACTGGATATTTTTAAGTATTGAATATTACACCCCTGTCTGAGTAAATAGCACATATACTCTGCAAAGATTGTTGTTGCTCAACTTAACAAAATACTATGAATGTATCTGCCACTAAAATGTATTTTTACTGGCCTCCACTGCTCATTGACTTCTGTCAAATCACTTCTTTGATCCATGGGTTTAGTCAGTAACAATAGTGATCAGCTTCCTGTACATCAAAATCCTTTTACTAATGATTCATTGGTTACAAATCTCAGATTACTACTACTAAGTGATGCACAAACATTAATATTATGTGGTTTCAATGAGCTAGAAGAGTGGATGGTGCAATGGTAAGCTAATAGTGAACCAGAAGTGTACAATAACTTCTTCCAAACTCAAGTGGCAGATGAATTGAAAAACTTCAAGCAATGAATAGAATAAAAACACGCCATGTCAGCTGCAAAGATTCTTGTTTATACAGAATAAAATCTTTAGCAGTCCAGAATGTGTTTGTGATGCTTACTACAAAACCAGCTTTTCTTACGCATAAGAAATGAAGATGGTTTAAAATCCTACAGAGGAGGTTGGAATGACTTTTCCTGCCAGTAAGTGAGGAAGTAGAATGGATAAACAATCTGAATATACCATTGTGATAAACATTTATTATTTAATTTTTATGCTTTCTCTAAATTTAACAATTTCTAATAGACTGTCACGTAATATCAAATAATTATTAATAAAATTTGTTCAAAAAGCTGGCTGAAAATTATTTAAATTTATAAAGATATGTAAGCAAATATTTTGCATATATAGTAAGAAAAAGCCTCTAGTTCTATAAGCAAATCTCATAAATGTAATAACAAAGAACAGTGGAATAATACAGCTGCAATGACAAATTCTTATAAAAAGTAAAATAAAACAATGAAAATTAAATGAAAAATAAATAAATATAGTATAAGAAGGTAGAATGTTTAGAAATATATTTTCTGTGTGCTATTGTTTCATCTGTAATGAATTAAAGTTTTAATTTAAAAATAATCAATATATCTATAACAAAAATAGTTTGCACACTCATGTTTTGCAATGTTTTGAAGTTTGTAAATCACACACTTCTATAATAAACCTTATAGTTCAGTCTCAATATTTTAAATTAAGTAACATATTTTCAAGTTACTGTTTGCAATAAAGAAGGAGTATATTTTTATTTTATTGTTATAAAGTGTTGAAGAATGCATTTTACAAAATTATTTATTAATAAGTTAAGTTTTTAAAATCCATTTAATTTTAATTTGTAACTATTTCCAGCAAATGCGAGAGACTGCTGATTTTCGCAAAGAATTAGAGAAGGAACATACTGAAGCAGTAAACCAACTAAAGGAGAAACAATTTGAAGTTCAAAGAAAACTTGGAAGTGCAAATGACAAATCCAAAGCATATGAAAATATTGAAACTCTCCAGGTGGGTTAATCTCATTTTCATTTTTTATCACTGTAATAGCTGTCTATTTTTTCTACAAATTTTTAAAATATCTTTTTTTCTACATTTATTGGATTGTTTTTATATTTGTTAAGTAGTGTGAATATGTATGTTTACGTATATAATATATATACTTATTTGAATTTAATTAGCACAATGGTCAACATGTTGATGAATATACATGTATAAATACAGACTGATTCAAAGAAACGGGAAATTTTGAAAGTTGTGTTGGTAGCCGTGGGCGATTGGTACCACTTGATAAGTGGCGCCAGCCTCTCTAACCTAACCTGCCATTTAGTTGTCATGGATCCTTGGAGTGGTGCGCAACGTGCATTTGCTATCAAAGCGTTTTACAAAAACAATGACAGTGTGGAGGAAGGGCGTAGAGAATTTCGCCGTCATTTTAATCTGGGACGGCACGACCGTGTTCCATCAGCACATGCAATTAAAACATGGATATCTAATTTTGAGGAAACTGGTTCGGCAATGAAAAAGAAACCTCCAGGCCGTGAGCGAACCGTCCGTACACCACACAATGTTCAAGCTTTACAAGATGCTGTCACACGAAGTCCACATCGGTCAATCCGTCGTCTCTCAGCATCTTTACAATCGCATAGTTCAAGTGTTCGAAGAATGTTAGTGAAGGACTTCCAATTCCATCCATACAAGTTACAGATCGTCTAGGAACTGAAACCGAGCGATGCAGTTGTCCGAGCACAATTCTGTAATGTAATGTTTCAGAAGATAAATGATAACGAAGAGTTTGTTCACGAACTGTGGATGTCAGACGAAGCGCATTTCCACCTCAGTGGATTTGTTAACAAGCAAAATTTCAGATACTGGGCACAATAAAATCCTACGCAGCTACACCAGCGTCCGTTGCACAGCCAGAAAGTGGCCGTGTGGTGTGCTATGTCATCTTACGGTGTTATAGGCCCTTCTTTTTTTGAGGATGACAACGGTCTTGCGATTACAGTGACGTCGGCTCGTTACGTAGCCGTGCTTGAAACCTTTGTTGTGGAACAACAAAAGAGATTTCCACCGATTCTTAACACAGCCTGGTTTCAACAAGACGGAGCAACGTCACATACTGCACGAATATCGATGGCAACTGTACGCCGATTGTTTGGACAACGAGTCATTTCACGAAATGGTGACATTAGATGGCCTCCCAGATCGCCTGATCTCTCAGCTTGCGATTACTTTTTGTAGGGTCACCTTAAAAGCAAAGTGTTCCACAGTAGACCTGCTACAACGGAAGAACTGAAGGCAAAGATCCGAGAAGCAATTGCGAAAATTCCAGTTGAGATGTTACATCAAACCATGAACAATTTAACGAAGAGACTTCGTGAGTGTTTACGTAGAAGAGGTCACCTGCAAGATGTCATCTTTAAAAAATAAACTAAAATGTATGTATCCTAAAATGGCAACATTTGTACAATTACATGAAATAAAATTCATTTTCTAAAAAAAATTTTTCATTAACGTTATTTAATTTTTTAAATTTCCCGTTTCTTTGAATCACTCTGTATATTATATTGGAATTCTTTCAACTAGTAATAGAATTGTATGTTATGTGTTTTGTATTTCTGATACAATGAGTGCTAGTGAACAATTCAATTGAAGTTATCCAGCTACTGTTCAACTCTACCCTAGTGAAGTCGGGGAGAGGAATTTTTAATGTTTTTTTTTCATATTGTTTTTGAAATTAATTAAATTAATAAATTAATTTAAATTCACTCAACTACAGCATTCTGAAAACTATTAATGTCTGTAAATATATTAAATTATGCAATTTTCCTTTCTTCCTTTATTTTAGGCCTCATCCAATTGTTTCATTGATTGACTGTTGATGATGGTATTTGTATTTCCTTCACTCCTCATTTCCAGGTCATGAAATTTTCGTGTTATGTTAATGGCTGCTTCTGCAGATAAATATGTTTACAGTTCACATTGGCTTTTCCTCTTCGTACTGTGTTCTTGTAGAAGTAAAACATAAGTTTCCAGCACATGGCCTTTTTCTTTCATTCTGTATGAAAAATTGTTCTTTGTACTCATTGTCGTTATTAATCCGTTGTAAATTCTCGGTTGTAAAAGCAGCACAACGAGGGCCATCATCTTTTGTAGATGTTGCAACATCTGAACTTTATACATGTGCAACCTTAGTTTCTTGTGTAAAATTTTGTCCACTGTTGGCTGGGGAATCCCTAGTTCATGAGATGCATATTGTATTTGTAATAGTTTTTTCTAATAAATTTTTGTAATCAAATTTCTGTAATCATGGAAAGACTTTATGGACACCCTTATTTTTCAGTACTTTTATCATGTTCTTGTCCATGGGGGTTGGAGATGATGTTAGTTTAAAATTTAAACATTTATAGCAGCAAACTAAACTGAATTATATGTACAGCATGTCCCAAAAAGAATCATCTGATTTGAATTGTTTACATTTTGATAAATATTAAATATAAAAACTTAAGATTAATTTTGTATTGAAGGTTTTTCATGAATTTTTTTTTACATACAGTCATAAGTGCTCAATATGTCCCCCTTTGGATGCACGGCAAACATCTACACATTAGTCGAATTTGTCCCACACTTTAGCAAGCCTTTCTCTATTCTCTGTTGCCATGTCTTCTGTAATTCGGTTCCTCAGTTCGACCACTGTAGCTGGAAGGTGAGGCACATAGATGGAATTTCTTATAAAACTCCACAAGTAAAAATCAAACACAGTGAAGTCTGGCGATTTTGGTGGCCAGTGATGTAAAGCTGAATCATTAGGTACCATATGGCCAATCAATCGTTGTGAAATCCTATCATTAAAAAATTCTCGAATGTGCAGATATCCATTGAGGTGGTGCTCCATCCTGCTAGAAAATGAAACTTGAGAGTTCCCTCTTTCTAACAGTACTTTGCTTGATCAAAACAGATTAAAAGCTGAAATAGTTATGAAATTTGAAAATTGGATGATTCTTTTAAGTACACGCCATATAACAAAGTGTTTTTTAAAAACATTTATTATTTATATAATTTGTCATTATAATGATTTAAATTTTCAATACTGTCACCTAACAGAACATATTTGCTCTTCTTACATTGTTATATAAATAATAATGTAATAAAATTCAATATGCCTAATATTCATGTAACATACAAACCCATTTTTTTAGAACGTTGTGTGAAAATCATGTTTGAGTATTATTTAAGTAAATATGAAACAGTTATTATTATTTTTTTATTCCATAAGTCATAACAATATTATTCTCATGTGATGACTTGTTAATAAAATTAAGAAACACCCATATATTTTCCTGCATAATAAGAAATATTGCTGAATATTAGATCATATCTAATGATTGTTCATTTAAACAGAATAAGCAAACATTTTTCATATTTATTTGTTCAAACTATGATGTCATGATCAAGATTGGTTTTAATCTTCAGCTTAATTTTTATTACATATTGCACAGGTTTTAATTAATTTTATTTTATGATCATGTTTTAGTCAAAAATCCGTGAACTGGAGAAGAAGACGGAACTACAAAATGTTCGGCATGAAGAACTCATGTTGGAAATGGCTGCTATTAAACGTTCTCAAAACAAGCAAGTAACAACTGGTACTACAATTAACAGCTGGAAAAAAAGTGGATTACATCAAGAGATACAAACATCGCCAGGTGATTCTGCTCCACCCACTCCAGGTAAGTATTTTTTTTAATTTAAATCAATCACATTTTTTTTTTCAAAATAATTTACCTGTTCTGGAACCTAGGATGTTTTATTTTAGGAAAAATAATTGTTACATTACAATGCTGTTTTTCAACTGTAAAATATCTATAAATATAGGACAACTACATGTAGTTACAGAAATATATTTTTAGACAGATATCAACTATTATATGCTATCAGTGTTATTGTGCTAGGTATCATCTCAATTCTGAAAGTGAATGAATTAAAATAGTGGTATATCAGTGCATCAGTACATTTTAAAATAATAAACCATAGTATTTGAGAAATTTATGAATAATAAATATACATAAAACTTAGACATAACGTTATTGGCTGTAGCACCATTATACTATCAAAATATTTCCTTTAATTCCATTAGATCCATCAGTATAATCTCAAAATGTTCCTAAGTAATAATAAGCTTCCTCTAGTTATCAGCTTGTTTTTTTCAGGATGAAATACTGTGATGACGATTTTTCAGTACTTTTTGATAACTATGAGGTTTTTTATTTATTTTTTTATTTCTAATAAATAAATCTAAATTCACTGATACAATGTATGTAGTAGTCTAAAAGGGTACAATTTGGCAAAGTTAGTCTGTTAAGGAAAGAAATAAAACCTATAGGATTATTAGTACTGCAGTCAAAAAAATATTCTTAAATTTTTACCATGTGCTTTTCCAATCTCATGTGAAAATTTGAAATTTTATTAATAATTTAATCTTAAAAGGAAAATGTAGTAAGAAATATTAAAAATACAATTTACGAGAGGTTATCTCTAAAGTAAAGACCGTCTCACTGTAAAAATATTTTTTCTGAAAACTTTACAAATATTTTTTATTTCTCTTAAACTACATACCTTATACTAATTCTCTATGTAATCGCCACATGAATTAAGACACTTATCGTAGCGATACACCAGCTTCAATATACCCTCGTCGTATTCTGCAGCTAGTCAATTTATCCTCTGATTAACAGCATTTTTAAGCTCATCGTCACCCGCGAATTGCTTAACACTCGAAACTTCTTTCAATTTCCCTTACAAATGGTGGTAATCACAAGGAGCTAAGCCCGGACTATGTGGTGGGTGATCGTAAATTTCCCATCCAAATGTTCTTAGTAAATCACGCGTCGGTCCCTCAACATGTGGACGTGCATTATTGTGCAGCAGGACGACGCCGTCGGTCAGCCGCCCACGTCGCCGATTCTGAATGGCGCGCCGTAACTTACGTAAAGTTTCGCATTAGGCTTCTGCATTTATAGTCGTTCTACGTGGCATGAAATCAATCAGCAATATGCCAAACCGATCCCAAAAGACTGTGGCCATCAGTTTGCCTCTAGATGGCTGTGGCTTGACCTTTGTTGGTCTGGTTAGTGATTGAGGATGACGCCATTCACTTGACTGTCGTTTTCTTTCTGGCGTGTAATACGAAATTCATGTTTCATCGCCGGTAACAAATGAATTTACCTTTTTTTGTGTAGCGCATCAAAAATTCCAAAGCAGATTCCATTCGGATTTTTTGTGACGTTCAGTTAAGACGTGCGGCACCCAACGTGCTCAAACCTTACTGAAGCCTAAATGGTCATGAACAATGCGACCAATAACAGCTCTTGAAACATCGGGTAAAGAAGGTTCAGCTCGGAAATAGTTGAGCGACGATCTTTTCTGATTTCATCATCGACGCGTTTCAACAAGTCCTCGGTGATTATCGAGGCCCTCCCCGAACGTTCTTCACCGTGCACATTAATTCTGTTATTTCTAAACCTTTCATACCATTTTCGAACGTTTTTTCATTCATATCATTATCACCGTACGCAGTAACCAACTGCCTATGAATTTCAGCCAGCTTAACGATTTGATGATTTAAAAAACGTATGACTCCACGTATTTCACAGTCGGCGGAAACATCGAGATTCCTATTCATTTTATAACGTAATAACTAACACGTAATCGAAGATACTACAATGCGACAACTCAGAGACTACAATGTAGTGTGTACATTACTAGTGTGGCCATGAACGACACATGTTCGCCAACCTTAAGGAGAGAAATTTCCACAGCGGTCTTTACTTTAGAGATATTCCTCGTAGTATTGTTTTTGTCTGATGTGATTAATATTAATGATATTCCCTAGATCTGTGAAAGGAATATGGTTATTGAAATATATATCAAAAGAATCTCAAAATTTCAGTCGTTTATGATTATTATTATTATCACATTTCAGATGGAAACTCTGTGGATCAAGGGACACCTATGTCAGTGAATACAGCCGAAGGTTACATGGACCATCAAAGAACTTCACCTGGTGTTCGACATAGGTTACACAATACTGGTAAGCTTATTAAACCTACATTTGCTAACAGTCATATGGTACAGGTATAAAATACTCATTTATATGTAGGTTCTTTGCAACATATTTAAATTCTGTCAAACGTGAATTTTTCTTATTATAATATGATTTAATGAAAACATTTTTAAGTCATTACACTTTATTCTTCTTTAACAGTTATACAATTTTTCTATTCTCATGCACTTAAGCACATGTGAATATGCATATTATGATATAAAATTTCTATGTAATAAGTAGCTATCTGATTATTATAGCTGAGTATTTTTTAATCATGTATATGCACTTAACATAAGTTATGGACTTCCTATTCTTTACAGTTTTATGAAATTTAAATATTTTACAATTTGTACTCCCAAATATTATCATAATTATCATTTCTTTCAAGATTCTTTTTTCATAATTCTGATAATATATCATACTACTGTTATTATGTTTCCAGACTTTTTTTGAGTTATGTTCAGGGATTTCTGTTTTTAGTAAGTCACAGGAATTTGTAAAAAGAGTATGCTGCATTCTATTACAACTACATAGTTTTATTAGGTGTGAAATATCTCAGGGAATAGCATCTTGGAATGTAAAAGGATGTGCATTGAGAATTAATATTTTCAGCAAAGCTACCATTAAAAAAAATTTTAGTTGAAATTTACCGTTTACCACGATACACCCCAAAACCTCTTTTAACCAAGTGTACTGAATACCTGTTTCCCTTTGTATCTTAGTGTATTAGTGTACTGTACCCACTGTAAATCAATATAATTTTAGGCTAGTTTCATTATATATATAAGTGTGATACTCAGCGAGTTATGTTTTTAAAGAACGAACTTTATACAATTAATGTTATTACAATTAGTATGCATGTAATTGTAAATAATTAATTGTTAACATCATTATGGGTACATGTTGATGATGAATTGAATAGGACGATATAATATTGAACGCGTCTACTAATGCAGGACTTTACCCCATGAAAGCTGTCATAGGACTTAAGGACGATCTTCATCGAACATGTCCTGGTGTAGAACTAAATAATTATTTTCACCGTTAGAATAAAGAAACAAAGGTTGCAGCTACATTGTATTCTTTCACATGGTAGCTTTTCCTGGAAACTAGTGATGGCAACACATGTGGCTTATGGAATATAATGCATCATCTATTCTCAGTAATGTAACTTATATATATATATATATATATGTGTGTGTGTGTGTGTGTGTGTGTGTGTGTGTACAATTGTTAGGAAAATGTCTATGTCCAGAATATTACAGAAAAAGAAACTTTTACATTTTATCTCAGTCAGCTTTATTCTATACATAATCTAGGCCAGTGGCCCCTCATTTTTCAACATTGCTTGGACAATCTTGCCTGGAGAGACTTTCCCTAACACATCTCAATCCTGTGCAGACTGTTGTAAGATGCGTTCCATAGGTTTGGTCCAAAAAGAGACCCTGGGCTACCCCAGCAGTGACCTTCCTTTCCTTCATCACCTTAGAAGTATTGTATCTAAGTCGCCAGTTTCTCAGGTAGTCTCAGAACATAGCAAGGAGATACTCAGTAATTCCAAACTCTGCTTCAAGTGCATTCAAAATGTCACACCATCTGACAGAGTTGAAAGCATTCTTGACATCAGTATCACCAACAGGACCAACTACCTAACCAAATGGCAAGGTGCCTGTACCTGCTCCACAGCCTCCATCATCTCAGAAATGCCTTGGATGGTAGACTGCTCTCGCTGGAATCCTTGCTGCCTGCTCAAAAGATCTTCAACCTCCTGAATTGCAAGTTGCAATAGGGGTCTCAGCAATCTTCAGGCTATGTCCAGCATGCATAATAGTCTACAGACTAACAGTAAGTGCTTCCTTTTCTTTACCGGTTTAGTTTCTACTTTTACCTTTTTCTAGTCTAACCTATAATTCATCTTGTGGTGGTTATAGGTTAGGTGGCACCTTTCCTCAGAAGTGCTTTTCCTTGTAAAGTGGCCTTGCGTCATGTTACTATACAATTTTTTTAATTAGCTTTTTATTATTAGAATAATTATTATTATTTTTTTGTTTTATGGGCATCGACTGCTAAGGTCATTAGCCCTCATCACATTCTAAAAAGAGGTTAGTATCACCGTCAGGGACGTCATATGTAAGGGCATAATGGGCCCTTACATTTTTATTTAAAAGCACAAAGTACACAAAACATTAATCCACAACAATAAACAAACAACACTTATGGGGTGTAAAGGGCCCCAATCTTAAAATTTGAGAAAATATCCCAAAGAACATAAATGGAAAATATAAGTCTTTACAATACCATTATCTCCTTCTACCTGTCTCACTTATTTATTTAAGCACCCTCGGGGCGACCAGAACCGCCGATAAGCAGCATATCAGTTGCCCCAGGATGCTATGGCAGTTGATCCCCCCCCCCTATAAACAGTCCCCCTATAAACAGGATGTAACCCATTGGGGTCTTCCCAGCGTCATAAGAGCAGTTTTACCACCTGTTCAGGACAGCCAAAGAGCCCCTCGGCGGGAGGCTGCCCTTCCCAGTCCTGACCTACTTGGCTACAGGCATGCATTGCGCCTACCCATAGCCTCGCGCCCTCAGTCCACCCTTGAGGGTCGGCATCATTGAACACACCCCGACTCACTGCTTTTGCACGCAGGCGAGCCAGGGCGGCCTAAGCAAGAGGGCTACCTCACTATACGTGCAACGCTTCGAGACTCCCTTATATATATAAAACTACCCCTTTGAGTTTGTTTAACACAGCTTTAAATTTTTCACTTTTACAGACTTCTAAGATGTCTACTGGCGTGTAAATAAGCAACTATTTTTTCTTCATTTCCATTATCCAAATCAGCAGCAATATCATTTCTTAGCCGGAACCTCTTTCTGAGGTCCTCATATATGGCTTCATTAAATAGTTAATTGTAGGTGTTTTATTACAAACACCGCACATTGGTCTCTCTTCGCGTGTGACCGATTCTAAGTCTGGTCACAGCCACTTACTGTCAGTATAAATTCTAATATGTTCTTCGTAGCTACTGACGGTTGATAAAAATTCCTGTTGGATGATCATTGCTGGTTTCTCTTTTATTTCTTCCTGAGAGAGATCCAACCTTGTATTTACCGCTGACAAGAGCCATGGTGGTATTTCTCTCGTAGAAATTGCTAATGTCTCTGGAATAGCAATTTCGAATTTCCTTGTTAACTCGTGGTACCTAATTCCGGCTGGTCTGGAATAGGTAGCACGATGTTCATATAATGCAGCCAAAGGATGGTTGTTAAAAAGTTTGTTATTTGTATGAGTAGGAAAAGCCCATATGTTTACTGCATATCTTAACAGAAGGATCTCTCTTCTATAATATAGTGGCATTATTCCGGCTTCGGACATAAGACTACTCGCCAGACTTGTGCGGAAAGCGCCTGTCGCATATCTTATTCCGCTATTATGAATTACGTCTAACTTTCTTAAATGCGACTTTCTAGCGGATGAATATACAATATATCCATAGTCTAGTTTTGATTGAACCAATGCCTTATACAGTCTCAATAATATTTCTTTATTTGAGCCCCAATCAATATTCGATAAACATTTTTAATGTTTAGGGCTTTTTTGCACCTATCACTCAAGTCCTGTATATGTAACCCCGACATAAGGGATTTATCCAATACCAGTCCTAAAAATTTTACATTATCCTTATATTGTATTGGATTGTTGCCGATTGGCGACAAGATTAAACCGATTGGTTTTTTCTGGTGAAAATTTGAATCCATTATTCCTCGTAACTTCATTTAGATCGTCAATCGCTCGTTGTAATTTGTATTTCATCATAGCTGTCTTGTTGCTGGCATACACAATTACCAAATCATCAACATAGACGCTTTTGCTGATTTCTACTGGAATAGCGAATATCAGTTTATTAATGGCGATCGTAAACAAAGTACTGCACAACGGCGAACCTTGTAGTATGCCATTTTCCAAGCTTTTTTCAGATGTTGACGCGTACTTGGAAAGTACGGTCATTCATATAGTTGCTGAGTAAAACTGGCAGATTGCCACGAATGCCCCATTCATTTATCGGGAGCATTATTCCATATCGCCAGGTCATATCGAAAGCCTTCTGAAGATGAAAGAAGACTCCGACACAATGTTTCCTTGTAATAAAGCTATTGTATATAATGTTCTCTAAGTTGATCATTTGATCAGTGGTGGAATGGCATTGTCGAAAACCCGCTTGATATGATGATATCAGGTTTACTTTTTCTAAAAGCCAAACGAGTCGATTATTAGTCATTTTTTCAAGTATTTTTCCCATTTCGCACGTCAAAGAAGTAGGGCGGTAGCTATTGGGATCTGTTAAATTTTTATTTTTATTTGGTACTGGAACAATTGTGCGTTTTTTCACTGCTGCGGGTACATTCCATCCCGCGATATCTGATTATATAGTTCTAGTAATCTGCGTTTTGCAATGGCATTCACCTGCCTGATCATTTCATTTTATAATGGATTTCATCCGGACCAGCAGCTGTGTTGCCTGCTTTCTCCACGCTTTCACGAATTCTTCGTTTTTAAAGGGTACATTGTATGAGTAATTATACTCAGTTCTGAAATTTAGTAGATCTTCAAGTTCTGCTTTTTTCGTCCGAAAATCTTCATCGTGATTAGCCGTTTTGCTGGCCTTCTCAAAGTGATTGGATAATAACTCTGCAATTTCGTTTGGAGTGTCCATAATTTCATTTTCATCTTGAAGGCTAGTTATTACGCCCAAAAATCGCAGGCTAGTTATTAGAACAAAGTTTTTACGCCCATAAATCGCCTTCACTTTCCTCCAAACGTCTGATACAGTAGTAGTTCTGTCAATGGATGACACGTATTGCTGCCAGGATCGTTTCTTTGAATCTATCATAAGTCGTTTTGCATACGCCTTGTATTTTATAAAGGCAATTAGATTATCTATATTGGGACCAAGGCGTTATATACTGTTTTCTTTCTTTTTATAGCTTCACTTATTTCATCGTTCCACCACGGAACGGGTCGCTTCGTAAGTTTCCCAGATGTTTTGGGGATACATCTCGATGCTGAGTCAAGTATCGCATTAGTTATAGCGTCGACATCGGGTCCGATAACTCCAGTTGTTTCGGGGAGTATCGTCCTAGCTGTGAAGCTCGTCCAATCTGCCTTATCGAACAACCATCTATTAGAGATGGGGTATGTTTTTCTTGTAATATCAGTTACAATTTGTACCGGGAAATGATCGCTTCCATGTAGATCGTCTAAAACATGGAAGTTGTACCTCGGGGCTATCGATCCGCTTATGAGTACAAGATCTATACAGGACGTCGATACATCTCTGGCATTGAAAAAAGTTTCTGAACCATCGTTTAAAAGAATTAGATCAGAATTCATCAGGAACCTTTCTAATTCTCTTCCGCGGGGATCTACTCGATCCGATCCCCAAAGAGAATTAAAATCACCCACCAGTAAAACAGGTGGGGGAAGCCCAGAAATTAATCGTGCTATGTCTTTCCAATTAAAATTCGGCAAGTATATGCTGCAGACAATGACCTGAAGCGGGCACTTCATTCTAATGGCGACCGCTTGTAGGTTTGTATTTAGATCAACAGCTTCGACGATAGCTCTAGTCGATGTTAATATGGCTACTCCACCTCTAACTCTTATATTTGGCGGTTGATCTCGCCGAAATACATCATATCCTCTTAATTGAAAATTTTCATTTCTGCAGAAATGTGTTTCTTGCAGACATATACAAATTGGGTCTACATCATGTACAAAGCGTTGGAGCTCATAGATGTTTGAAAAACATCCATTAATGTTCCACTGTACAATCGACTCGCTAATTTTAAATTAACTTATGGCCTTGGTTTACCTTCCCACCAACCTCTTTTCTTTTTTTTTCTCCATATTACGAACAGCTTCGTGTTCGTGGAGAACGTCGTCGCCCGTATAGCTTCCGGCCTCAAAATCGGAGACCACCGAAGCCTCAGAGGACGACGGACATGGATCGGCGCCGATTGAGGGGCGGAAACCTGGCCGACCCCCGACACGGGAATCGCGCCAGTCACCGCCACTGGAAGAGGGGACAGTTGCCTTTGTGTGGTTTTTGTGGCCTCTGTGGTTTAGAGGCTATCTCAGTTGCAGGAGGCTTGGGAGCCTCCGTAACAGACTGCGAAGCAGCCACTTTCTTCTGATCATCATCTACTATCTATCTAAGACGGACGTGGCCTTCTGGCTTGCCGTCCGTTTTCTTCTGTACAAGAGCAACTTTCGGTTTCGGAGATGTATCTTCAGGAGGCTGTACTAATATCTTTGGCTTCACAGGTTCTTTACCACTGAAAGGCTTCATTTTGTTTTCTATGATCCTTTCAATCATAGTAGCCAAAAAGGGCGCAATTTTGTTGATAAGCTGACTTCCATCGACAGCAACTGGAGCAGGAGCAGGAACAGCAGCCGCAGCCTGAGCATAAGTTGTTGTTGCTCTAGGTCTGCGGGCGTTTACTATCTTTTTAGCTTCAAGGTACCTGATTTTCTGCAGGGTTTTACTTTCTGCACATCTACTTCGTCTTTGTAGACAGGACAGTTTCTGGACCTATATGAATGCTGTCCTTTGCAATTGATACATGTAGGAGGCTCCTTACATGGCTCTCCTTCATGCACCTCATCACCGGACACGCATATTTGCGGTCTTTCACATCTAAGAGCGGTTTGGCCAAAGCGTTGGCACTTGAAACATCTCATAAGTTGTGGGACAAATGCCCGCACATCCAATCGATGAATTCCTGCTCTTACCTTCTCCGACAAAGTTGGCCGGTTAAAAGTGAGGACATGAGAGGCCGAAGGTAGGACTTCGCCATTCCTTCTCATGTTCAATCTGCGACATTCTATTACTCCCTGAGGTGCCAATTCTTCAACAATTTCTTGCTCTGTACAATTTAGCAGATCCCGACAGACCACAAAACCCCTTGAGGTGTTGAGCGTGCCGTGTGGATCGACGAGTACAACAAAATCTCCAATCCTTTTGAGCCCTAGGATCTTCTGAGACGGAGCATCATTTATAGTCTCAACATGGAGTCCAGTAAAGGTTTACCTTATTTCCTTAACAGGGTCTCACTCTCGAGAAATTACCATCTTCCTTTGTAATAACCAAATACTTCGGTTTCGGCACGTTGCTCTTGAAAAAAGCTTTTTGTAGCCTCAACTTCTATTCTTCGAGATTCTGCACTCTTTTTCCGTTTCGCCTCGGGCGAAACGGCCGGTTCTAAACGAGGGTGTTTACGTGAACCCTCTGCCACGTTGATTGTTCAAGTTGCATGTCTTTTAATCCCTTCTGTAGTAAGTAAGCCGCCGGGGTACACCTCCACTCCAGGGCTACCAATCCTGGAGGTCCGTTCCGGTACTCCGGTGGAACCGGCATATGTCTTTCCAGAGAACGGATGCGCAGTCTCTGCACTGACTCCAGGCCCCTACACACCGAGGTTTTCAGGGCTCCCATTCCCCGAAAACACCTTAACTACATGCTTGCCATCGCGGGGGACATGTGGACAGCGAAACGCCTCCGTTACAGCTGCAAATAACTTCGACCATGGCCGCCACATCGCCAGCTCTAAAGTTGGTATCAATCCGTGTCCTTAATCGTTAAAAATTTCGTGCCTGCAGGTGGCTGCAAAATCCAGTCCTTAGATACGGCCTATGGATGTAATTCGGCCGAAAAATAGCATGTCCGAGAACAATACTCGGAACCCCGTTACCCAGATGCATGTATTGTACGTAAGTACAGCTGTTGCCGCCCTGGACGTGGAACGTAGACTGTGTTCCGGGTGTGGGGATTATCTACCTCAGGGTACCGTGTGCACCGGACTGCACCGTGTGGTGACGTGTCTTTCTGAGCTCCGCGTTATTAGTTGTTTTGGATTGGTTTTTTGGCTTTTTTGTTGGATTCGTGGATTGGAATTTTAAGAGGACTGGATAGGGAACACGGACTATAATTTTCGAGATATTTGGTTGCGGACTTACCGAGTTTTTTGAGTTTTTTTTTTGTTCTCATTAGTGAGTTCATTATTTTGTACTTATTTCTCGCTAAATATATTATTATAGTGAGCGAGAGTGATAGTGAGGTTCAATACTAAAGAAGAGACAATTAGAGTGTACAAAAGTAAGTAACTTTAACTGTTTAATAGTTTTTAAAAGTTTTGTCGAGGTTAGAATAGAGGCTATTTTAGCTAAATTATTCTAAGTTAAAAGACAGGCCTGTACGAGTCTGTATTTAGTAGTAAACAAGGACTTTAAACATTTTTCGTATAATTCTTACTACAAGAGTAAAATCTTCAGTCCTCAGACTCGCCGTTTACTAGGGAATTCATATTTCTCTAATAACTTTTGACCCACTCGTCCTATATCCAAAATACCCGGTTATAAATCCATATCAGAAACTTTCCTACCCTTTGACCCCCCAAAATTTTTGACCCAATTTTTGGGGAGATACATTTTACTAACCCCCAAAAAGATTTTTGGGGCTCCCATTCCCGAGTGGGTACTCGTTGGACACGGGATTGTCTCCGTAGTCCAACCGTGATATGATGAGGCGCAGAGGATCGCTCCCCTTACAGGGAAAAGCAGCTCAAAGTAGCAGCCAGCAGAGAACGGCACCCATAAAAAAATTAGATGTAAAAGGCAACGCCAGGGATCCTCAGAGGAGGAGGAGGAGCACGTTGACACATTGGGAAGCCTGGTTTATCAATTGGGACTAGTCGCGGTTTCATTGAAACAGGATATGGGGCAGGGCATCGGTAAATATATCAGTACCCATGAACAGGAGTTGAAGACAATTTAAGGGCCTGAGTGCACTGGTTGACAGGTCGTCCACTATGAATAAAGTGATGCAGGCCACTCAAACGGACTTGCCAGCCATGGAGGACGATATGGAAGAAATTCTTACCAGGGAGATAGAAGATGAGGAGCTATAAGGGCTCTTACAAAAAAGGTGGCCAAATAATCTGAAAAGTAAGATAAGTCTGGTGACGGAACTCCCTCCTGGTAGGGAAATAATATGTAGTTTAAAAGATTTAAAGAAGGGAGAGCAAGAACAAGGCACTGGATTTGCGATAGGAGACATCATAAAAGATGAAGTAACGGTTATCGGAGACAACACAACTGAGAAAAAAAGAAGCAAGTATAAAATATGCTATAACTCAGGTGTATCAGAGAGGGAAGCTATCGCCACACTTTTGAAAGCGGCCAGGAGAGTCGTAAAACAAGCACCAGATGCTGCCTATGCCTTGTGGTGGGGAGCATCGGAAACTATATGAAAAAGATCTTATCGCATCTGCTAAGAAATAAGGAGACACCAATTTATATATTGACGATACAAGGGGACAATAGTGCAAGACATGTTGGTACAAATCAAATACCCATCAAGAAAGCCACACCGCCGGCTGAACAGAGCCGCACTGTTGTTGTGAAAGCTGAAGGCAAGTCTTATGCTGAGCTTCTAAGGTCGATGAAAGGAGCTGTAACGAGCGAGGAGGCCAACAATGTCATATCGTTGCGTAAGGGACGTAATGAGGAACTATGTTAGGATCGAGGGAGTACAGAACGCAGAGAATTTTACCACTCTACTCAGGGACAAGGCGGCTGAACTGCATGTAGACCTTAAGAGCAGAGCCAGTAGGAGAGCGGTAGTACACATCAGGGATGTGGAGATGGATACTGCTGAACAGGAGGTGATGGCCGCGATAGCCAACAGGATTGATCCTAATGAAGAATATAAGATTTCGTCAATTAGAAAGGGTTATGGCGAGACTAGAAACATAACAGTAATTACCTCTTATAGAGCCACTTGTAAATTAGTCGAGCAAAGGCTGAGGATAGGGTGGATAAGCTGCAGAGCATACATCCGAGAAGATGAGCAAAGGTGCTATCGTTGCTGGGGAACCGGGCACAGGAGGCAGGAATGTAAGGGCCCGGACAGGCTGGATCTCTGTTTTAACTGTGGAGGCCAAGATCATAAGATAGTGGACTGTCAAGAGCCGAAACAGTGTCTAGATTGCGATAGCAAAGATCACAGGACTGGGGCATGGATGTGTAGGAAAGATCAGCATGTATAAGACATTGTTTGCGAACGTAAACAGGAGTCTTCTTGCGCATGATTTGGTCGCACGAGTAGTAGCTGAGAAAGAGATAGATCTTCTTGCAGTCGCTGAGCTTAACAGATACGAAGCCGCTAAATCTAGTTGGATAACTGATACGGAGGGTGAAGTTGCAATAATGCTTGTTAGTAGCAATATCCACTGGAGGCTCAGGTTCAGGGGTAAGGGTATTGTTGCCCTGGAGAACGAGTCAGTCATGCTGGTGGCAGTGTATGTGTCACCAAATATAGATTTAGCTGATTTTACTCGCTTTATCGACACATTGCAGGGTGTAATAATTAATTCGCTGAAGAAGTTAGTCATGCTGGGTGACTTCAACAGCAAAATGGTGAATGCGGGCAGTAGCTATATGAATAGAAGAGGACAAATCCTGGCAGATTTGATGGAAACAACTGGGTGTCGCTGTGTTAACGACGGCACCCCTACCTACGTCGCCAGAGGCCACCAGTCGGTTATAGACTTAACCATCCTGGATAACAGATGGAGAGGAGAACAATTTAATTGGATGGTCCTCCCTGATGAGATCGCTAGCGATCATCGAGCAATGAGACTGGATCTGATAGACGCAGGGTTCGAGCGAGCGTAGTATCCCTGCCCATTGAATTTTACAGCTGATCAGATAGAAGTTATAGTTAACAGGAAAGCTGAAAGGTTAAGTGATAACCAGCAACAAACCCCTGAAGCTCTATCGAATATTGTTATGCAAGAGATAGACAGGATGGCAAATAGTACTGCAAGAAGAAGAAACGTATATTGGTGGACAGCTGAGATTGATAAATTGAGACAAGAACTTCGGTCCTTAAGGAGAAAGAAACAGAGATTACTTAGAGACGGTACAGAGGAATACCAATATGCTGCAAAGACGTATACTGAAGCCAGAAGAGCCCTAAATAAAGTCATTAAAAAGAAGAAAAGAGAATGTTGGGGCAATCTCTGTAAAGAGTTAGACACTGACCCATGGGGTTAGGCTTATCGCATAGTGACGAAGAGATTTGGAAGACGACTACTGGTGTTAGACAGGGCAAGCGCAGAGATACAGGTAGCGAGTCTGTTCCCCAGAACAATGGCAGAAGATAGCGGACCCACCCCCTGTGAGGGTAGGAGATTCACCATTGATGAATTACAATTGGCAGCCAAGAGTCTGTCATTAAAGAAGAGTTCCGGACCTGACAGGATCCCCGCAGTGGTAATAAAGGGTTTGATTAGGAAGACTCCCTGGGAGTTACTAGAGATTGCTAGCTATGGATTAGAGAGGAATTTTTTCCCTGCATGTTGGAAGGAGGCCAGAGTGGTCTTCCTTCCAAAGGGTGCACCTTTGGATGAGGAGGTTACCTATAGGCCGTTGAGTCTGCCATGGCTAAACTTGTAGAGAAGATGCTAGCGAGCAGAATTATACAGGAATTAGAACAGGGTGTGGGGATCAGTGCAAGTCAGTACGGTTTTTGGAGGGGGAGGTCCACGTTGCAGATCATTTGTCGAATTACAAATTGGGCCAACGAGGTCAGACGAGGAACTTGGCTTACTAGACACATACCGTTGATAATATCACTCGATATAAGGAATGTCTTTGGATCAGTTGGTTGGAAACATATAAATAGGGCGATGACCTAAAAGGGGCTGAGCCCCTACATACGGAGGCAAATTGAAGATTATCTGTCAGATAGGAAATGTTGCATCGATTCCCAGGAGGGAAGGATCATTTCGAGATGCAATGTGGGGTGCCTCAGGGATCAGTTCTGGGGCCATTGTTATGGCTGTTAGTCATAGACAACCTCCTGCTCAAAAGGTTCCCTGACGGAGTGGAATTGCTGGCTTAAGCGGATGATATTGCTGTCCTTGTGGAGGGCGGAACGATTGATCAAGTACAAGAAAGAGCGAATGCGGCCACTCGCATTGTTCATGAGTGGATGGACTCTAGGGGTCTGAGTTTGTCATATGAAAAATGTAGTTGTGTTGCCATAGTAGGCAGAAGGGTTCTAGACCCCATTGTAGTATCTATTAACGGTAATGTTATTGAGGAGGTCCACAGTTTGAAGTATTTGGGTGTCACCCTTCAGAGGAACGGTAAATACACGGAACACATAAACAACATCTGTAAGAGGGCTGAAGATATGGCGAGGAGTATTAACATCATAATTGATGGCAAAGAATGCCTCCAGGGCATCCAAGCGCAGACTGTTAGCATCAACAATAATATCTTCACTTATGTATGTGGTACCTGTCTGGCATCAGGCGATAGACATTGGACGTAACAAGGAAAAATTTGTCAGAATACACAGGAGGGTACTACTTGGTGTGGTGGTCGCTTATAGAACTGTGTCCTACCAGACACTTTGTGTGCTTGCAGGGGTGCCACTGATCGATCTTACCGTGAAATACAGGTTAGAGAGGTCTAAAGGAAAAACAGAACAAGAGGCCAAAGAGGAAATCTATACTTTGTGGCAAGGAAAATGGAATAATGATAGTGTGGGTCGATGGACGAGGCGGCTCATCCCTGAGATTGCACAGTGGGTAAGAATAGGATGCGGTGAGATGGATCATTACATGACACAATTTTTCAGCGGACACGGAGTATTTAATTATTATTTAAATAAAATAGGCAGGAGGGATGAAGCAACCTGTATGTATTGTGACCAACTTGACGATGTGGAACACACTTTTTTCATGTGTAACAGGTGGGACGTTTTGAGATTTAACCAGAACTTCAACGGATTAACACCTGATAATATAGTGCAATTTATGACTAGCAGTGAACATAACTGGAACACAGTAGCAGGATATGTTAGGCAGATTCTGGCACAGAAATATGTTGATGAGAGAAGTCAAGGATATTAGTATAGACTAGGGTAGGGAGGACAGCCCCAGCAAGAAGGGCTGACATGCCGAGGTGTGTCGGTTCCAATGACACTGGGGACTCTTAGATAGGAACACTGTAAAAGCATGATCAGTGAAAAGACCCGACACCACGTCACGGCTAACCAGGTATGGCGTGGTGTCAGAATTGGGCAACTAAAATAAGGACCTCTCAAAAAGAGCTGAACCGGTGGGCCGAACTGCCATGCCAGACGTACAGCCGGTAGGCAGGGAGGCCCATTAGAGTCTAAAGACACTCCCCTGGGCGGCGTTATACCAGCAAGTCGGTCCAGCCCAGGGGAGATGAGAGGAAAAAAAAAAAAAAAGAATAAAAAAGTGCATTATTATTATTATTATTGTTATTTATTGTCTTTCCAGTTTAGTTTCCTGTATCCAATGTTAATTCCATCCCAATTTAGACTAAGATATATAACACTGTATATTAACTCTTTGGCTGCATTTTTTAAATGACAAATCTTCCATTACTGTTTACTGCATAATTCTACTTTAACCTACAACCAAAGTTAAACTTTGTTCTTACTGTATTATTTGATTAGTTACCTTTGATAAATAATATTGGTCATTAATTGAAACAAGCTGGGTCTTCTTAAAACTAACCAATGTTATCAGCACCAGCTGTGTAGTTGAGTTTCGACTGTAGAATGATTTATATTCAGTTGTTATGCATTTTATCATATATCAAGCAATAGTTATTGTCATGTTATTTTATTTAAGATCTGTTTATTTTGTAATGCAGTTAGAATTCTTCTTTGTAATAACCATAAAGTTTGATTGTGCAGTCAGGAATCTATATTTTATGTCATTGTAATACTCAATTAAATAAAAACATTTTTTAGTCTTACGTTTTAAAATTTTTATTTTATTTTTCCTAGTTAAGAACAGTCTGGTAGTATCAGAAATATTTATTTTGAATGAATAGTATGTCTTTTATCCAGTTGGTTTTTAAAATGTATTCTTCATATTCACCAGTTTTCATAGCTAATGTATTATTAAAAAAGAATGATATAAATTTCAATCACGGTATTTGAGTCATTAGATCTTATTTTATTTTCACTTGAATGAATGAAAATGGGGAGCCTGGTTTTTCCTGTAATTGTAATACTGAGGAGTTGAAGGAACATAAATATGCACCATAAGGGTTAAAATTGTTAATATTCCTTCTTCAATAGTCAAATAATATATTTCTCTTCTATGAATCAACCTTTACTACTGCTATGACTTTTGAATTTACAGTCTGAATTTCATTGTCAATGATTATGGCAGTTAATATTCTTTTAATAATTTCTTCTTTAAATGTATTTCTTATTAATTATGTAAATTTCTATAAGAATCTTTGCAGTCATGGTTTTTTTATATCTGTATCAAATCTTATTAAAGTTGAAAAGGTAATATTCTCATAAATATTTTTTTTTACTTGCTTTTCTTTAACTCATAATGTTTTACAATGTTTTTTCAGTTTTTTGTTGGTCCTCAAATCTTGCATTCTTAATTTAACATGCTTCCTGACATTGCTGACTGATGAAATTTTGCACAGTTACCAAGGTTGGGTGACAATACAATATTCCACCATTACTTTTGCAAACATCCCTCTGTACAGGGGTAAATTAAGGGTGCGGGTGTAGAAAATCTTTTGAGGTCCAAATTAAACTACTAATTAAACTCATGCAAATATATGATAATAATTATTAAAGTATGATTAAAAAGTATAAAGCATGTTTCTTAAAAATCTTTAAAATTGTTACTGAAATATTATTGTTACTGAAAGTATTGCATAATATTATGAAGAATTTCTTATATTGTTTTAAAGAGGAAACTGTAGTAACTAAGTCTTCCAGATATACACTTCTGGATGTAGATGGTTTGGAAAATGTATGTGAAAGAAATAAAAGTAGAGAAGTAAACTTTTAAAATAATCTGAAATAGAAACAAATTTATATGAATTAAAATATGAAATAATTACCAGAAAAAACAACACTGACTCACATGCAGATACGTGAAAAACTACATTCAGAAGCAAACACTATAGGGTACTTTTCTTTAAAAATCATAAACAACTTTCAGATTTGATAAGATTTTTCTGTAAGGTTTAAAAACTGAACCTACAAGTCACTATGTAACAAAAATATAGGTACTTTAAAAACACAGGTTTAGAATTTCTATTGTAACTGATTTGAAAATATGTAAAATAATGGTGAAGTACAGGCATTTTTTTATTAATGAAATCAGGATATTGTTGGATATGGTGACCATGGGAAAACAGTGTTCTAATTAAGAAAAATAAAAGATTAAGTTTGATCAGCTTCTGAAATAGGAAATGTAGTAATTAATATTAATTACAATTAAAGGCTAAAACAAGACCATTTGGTATATTCTTCTTTGTTAAAATGAAATTCATTAAAATATTCTCACTTAATGAAATACACGTATACTACCAAGCAATATACTTATAGCAATACTAATTCTTTAACACCGCTAATAGATTAGGAGCTAATCCTCCTTCATGGCCTAGCAAAAAATAACTGGATTGAGAATATTTACTAAAATGAACAGAACATTAAATGTGGAAATTTTTACCAGATTGTTCTAAATATAAGCTAATCTTTTTTATATAAAAATTTATAGGATAATTTATTTGTGGTTAAAATAAATTATAAGTAAAAGTATTTAATATAGCGTGGGTCAATTTGAACTGGAAGGATAATTACAGAAAAAAGTAGAAACTGATCATTGCAATGTGTGGATTATACAAATCATTATTCAGCTGACTGTTTTGGTTTACTGTGGTTGAAATGAATAACTGGATACAAATTATATAAGCTGCACATTCATCTTTGCCAATTATTTCTTGGCTCTATAAGTGAAAAGTGGTTAAACAGTAGTAGTATTGTTATTTTAGAAATTGATTTTGATTTTTCGTTAGTTTATTACTTTCTAATTTTAAGTGACATTGAATGCTACAGTGAACAGGTATAAAGGCAAACAGATAATTTTGTTTTTTTTCCTAGCTTTTTTTTTAGATATATAGCTATATATATGAAAATATATATAGCTATAAAATCTAGGATTGCAATGTACTTTTGCATTTGACTTGACTGGGGAATTGATTTAATAAAAGTGGCTTTAATCCCTAACATTTTATCTTTAGTTTACACCCTTCTATTTTCTAAAATGCTACTCACTGAGATTTTCTAGCTGTTATGAAACATTTGTTTTAAATGGATGCAGTTTACCATCTTTTCTAGGATTTTGTTATTTTCATACTTAAAATTTACTTTTTCCTTTCACCTACTCTTCTTAGTTTGATAATTAGTCCTACAATTTAATTGATGTAAGTTAGGAGGTACTCGGCCATTTCAGATAGCAAGAAGACAATCATATAACTTCACAATCAGGAAACTAATTAGAAATGTAAAAATATGCAGGAAAGGTATGAATCTGCAAGTTATCTTAGCTTTGATCTCAACGGGTTGTTTTTTTTTATAATGGGAAGAAGATTAATTAATATTTAACTGTTAAACTTACACTTAGGTGTTAGTATAGTTATAAAAATTGAATGATGTAATATTTTTAAGATTATTGTAATTTTTCTCATATTGATAAAATAATTTGGTTCCAGAACATGACTCAGTAAAACACCATAATTCTTGTTATAGATTTTGAATTTTAAGTTTTAAGTCTGACTTATATTCATAACAATGCAGTAATCATGAATTAATCAGATTTTTTATTTAGTTATTTCAGTGTTAATATTTGATCAATAGTAAGAAAATAATAAAAAATTCAATTAAGGTTTATGAAATATAAACCTATATATCAGCTACTATCTTAAATTAACTTAATACAATCGTAATTAAAATGGTTTATCAGAAAATTTCCACAGTAAATAACAGTAAGTTTATAATGTTACTCTTACTAAAAAAAAGAAGAATGAAATTACAGTGATTTATTTTGTCTTACTAAGTTTTTAATTTACAAGGTAATGGTGATCATGATGTGTATTTTCTATTGTAGAAAAATAAATTGTTATAATATTAAGATGTCTTAAAAAAGTATTTTATTTTAAACTGATTTATTCTTAATGTTGTTTTTATTATTATTATCATGCATATTTTGTATTACATTTCGTCAATAACACTTTAATCATTATCATTTATCATCATTTTCATTATCGTTATTGAATTCTGAAGTAAATAATTGTTTTTATCAGCATTTTATAAAAAGTTTATGATTATTATTATAAGAGTATGATTTATTTTTACAAGAATTCTGATAAACAATTTTTAAAATCTTATGATCTTGATCAATGTATGATGACTAAAAGAAGTATGAGTAACTTTTTACTTATCTTAAGATAAAAAAAGTTAAGTTTTTATTGCCCTATAGTTTTTTATTGTTTTTAATGAAGTGGAATATGTTGCTTGTGGACAACAGAGAGTTTCAAGTAAATAAAAAATTGAAATATTAATTCTTAAAGTATCATTTCATTTCATGAAATCATAAACTATTATTGTTGTGATATAGCTAGGAAAATATTTAATATCTGTTTTCCTCATAATTTTTTGTTTTATAACTCTGATAGTACTCAGCCTTTTATTTTTTCTAATTTCATGTTCTACTATTAAAAGTATAGTTGAAATTGTTTATATATATATATATATATATATATATATATAAACAATTTATATATATTTATATATATATATATATATAAACAATTTAGTAATGAAATGTAGTAGAAATAACAAAGATGGACCACTGAATGTGAAAATAGGAGGAGAAAAGATTATGGAGGTAGAAGAATTTTGTTATTTGGGAAGTAGAATTACTGAAGATGGACGAAGCAGGAGCGATATAAAATGCCGAATAGTACAAGCTAAACGAGCCTTCAGTAAAAAATATAATTTGTTTACATCAAAAATTAATTTAAATTTCAGGAAAAGATTTTTGAAACTGTATGTTTGGAGTGTCGCTTTATATGGAAGTGAAACTTGGACGATCGGAGTATCTGAGAAGAAAAGATTAGAAGCTTTTGAAATGTGGTGCTATAGGAGAATGTTTAAAATCAGATGGGTGGATAAAGTGACAAATGAAGAGGTATTGCGGCAAATAGATGAAGAAAGAAGCATTTGGAAAAATATAGTTAAAAGAAGAGACAGACTTATAAGGCATCCTGGAATAGTCGCTTTGATATTGGAAGGACAGGTAGAAGGAAAAAATTGTGTAGGCAGGCAACGTTTGGAATATGTAAAACAAATTGTTAGGGATGTAGGATGTAGAGGGTATACTGAAATGAAACGACTAGCACTAGATAGGGAATCTTGGAGAGCTGCTTCAAACCAGTCAAATGACTGAAGACAAAAAAAATATATATATATATATATATATCAATATTTTAGTTATTTAAATATCATCTCTCTGAAATAATCATATCTGCAGTTAAACAAAAATCAGTTTAGTCAATTTAGGAAGGCTCTTTTGTTGTTTAGATTGTAATTTTTAATCGTGAATGAAATATAAAGAGTCAATCATATGTTATGCTGTTCAAAAATATTTGAATGTAACATTATCCATAAATCAGTGAGTTCATGGTCTTGAGTTGCAAACCACGTAAAGGATTTTGTATTCTACTCCATTAAAAGTGATTATGACCTATGTAAAATAATGATCTGGGTATTATAATAATAATAAATTATTTCTATGTAAATGTGATAAGATAAGGGATTATGTTGGGGTAGATAAGGAAAATAATTATAAACAACACCAATTGTTGTCAAGTGGCTGAACATCAGAAGGACATAATAGATAGTGGGTAATTCCAAATCCATTTTAATTGTAAGCTTATAAGATCTTTATTGGATAAAGCAAGCAGTTTTCATTTATTTATTGATTAGTATTACAGCATGACAAGATATTCTCTTATTATTTTGGCACAAATTGAAGTAAATGCTGAGAATGCCTGAAGTATATCCACTATGAGGCATTTTCCATGACGTTTTGATTTAAAAGGAAGTATTTTATAGGTGAACCGGGTAGATAATTAAGATTCTACATTTTCTAAAAAAAATCATGGTCTATCTATAAGCATTTTTAAGTACTATCTTACAAATTATCTGACTGCATATCATGAAAGAAAATCTAAAACAATAAACATAAAATAAAAAATTATCCGAAGTTATATAGATCCAAAACGGATTGTCTACCCTGATTAATGAATGACTTCAAACCCTCCCAACAACATCAACAAACACTAGATTTATTCTTCATTATTACTTCCATATATCAGGAAATCTTTGATTTAAGTCATATGACCGCGTTGTTAAAAAGTTGATATAAAGTGTTCACCAATTATCTTCATAACTTCTCAATAAAATGCATACTTCATAAGAAAAACTTATATAAACTACATAACACCAGTTTGATTCAACTAATAACCAATGGTGAACATTACAATCATTATATATATATATATACAAAAAAGTCCTTTCTTTGTTAATTAAAAAAAAATGATTTTCTGATTTTCAATGATATTATGTGTTATCACATTCATGTCAGTTATTTGTTTCCTTCTGAGTATTAAAATTCTTTTGAAAATTAATTCTGATTTAATTTTTCATTTGATTTTGATTGAATATTAATGTAAAAAATTCTCATTTAAAATCAGTTGAAGGGATTGTGGATTCCATGTTTTAATCACAGTCTTATACATAATTAGTGAATATATTCCATAATTTAAATTCTATTAGGAAGTAATAAATAAATACCACATGTAGGTTTTAGTTGTAACATAATGATTATTATCATTCTTAATTATGTCAGTGTTTTCATCATCATTATAATAATTGCCATAACCATTATTTTAGAGTAATCATGATCACCATCATCATTTCATTTTATTTACATTCATTATGTACTAATAAATTTGACATTTAAGGTAATATGTCTTATAAATCATAAATGTATTTATACATACACATGCACATACAAATGTTATGTGTATGTATATAATTTTCCTTTCATGTTATTCTACTATACCTTTACAAATTATATATAATTTGTACCAAAAGAACAGAAAAACAGAGTGAAAATGTAACTCAATTGCCAGTGTTTAGCACTTGGAAAATATTTCTTCTTCAGTGTTAAAATATCAAAAATTACCCATTGATAATATGTAACTTTGTCATTTAAAGTTCCTCCTTCTGCTCTTGTATAATTGGTTGAAGGTGAAGAACAATAAAAAGTATTAACATATATCCAAATGTTTTTGCTTTTTCTATTTGTATTTTGGAAATTTTTCTATACATTATATATATATATATATATATATATATATATATATAAATGTTTAGATTTCAACAAAGTTATGATTTGTTATGAAACAAAGGAACATTACTTGAGTCATTACACCCTTATCCTTATTCAAACATATCGTCATATCCAGTCCTTGTAGATACTGCATGCATTGTAGTTGCATTAGTCATTACAATGTTAGTTTTGGCTTTTGATGATTTAATTTGCTTTTAAGCAAAATAAAATAATTTTAATGTATATAAAACCACTACTTGTAAAAAAAATTGCAGATGATGTTGTTGGAAGGATTTTTGTTTTGTTAATTTAATATCTTTATCATTCTTATTTAGGTTGTTTAGTTTACTGTATCTCTTAGTTGGTAGGAGATAATTAATAGTTCAATTAGATGTCTTATTTGATAATGTAGCGTAAAAAAATCTACTTGAATCTTTCTATTTTTAAAGGTGTTTATTGAATGGATTTTACTTGTTAAGAATAACAGTAATAATGCTGAGTATGGGTAATAATATTGAATTTTAATGAATTTAGGTTATAAAATAATATTTTTACCTGATTAAAAAAAATTGAGTTATATATTATGTATTCTTTTTATAAGTTATGGTAAAAGCAATAAAATTTGCAGTAGTTGGTGATGTTTAAAAATAATTGATAAGAACAAAAATGTTTACTGCATAAAACTGGTTTCAGAAACGGTTTGTAATAATATGTTTTTATCTATTTAATTTTGATGATTGTTTTGTTTCAAGATATTTTGCAATATTGAAATAATTTTTGTTTGGTTTAAAATTATAATGCAGTATATTTTCTCTATGTTTCAATCTGTTTTGTTTAATAAAAGTCAAAATTCTTAAACTTTTCTTTCTGTTTGGTTGATATTACTTTCACAAAATTTCTCAGAATTGAATTCTCCATGAATCTTGTTGAAAAATGTTATTTGTTTACTGGTAATTTGACAAAGTTATTGTACATCAAATCTAAAAAATTGCACACATATATATATATATATATATATATATATTGTTATATACAATATATATGTATATATAAATATATACATATATATATATATATTTATATATAGTAAATATTATATTTAGAGATGTAGAATCAAGCTCTCTAGTCTTTTTCTTAATCTTTAGACTCAAAAACTACAATATTTTACGAGATGAAACCTAATCTTAAAACACTTTTATTTGAAATTTTACTACTAAGCCATTAACAATAATAATAATTTTTTTTTGTTACGGAGTGAGGTGTAAATGCATTTACGCACCGAGTGTCGGGCTCCCGCTGATGGTATTATCCAATCATTATCAGCAGACTATAACCACCCCCTTTCTACCAGGACACGACCCGGAACCGTTTAACACATTATTTCCGGTCGAGTCCTCCTATACTAGCCTGATTAGGTGCTACCTAATTTTCAGGACTATCCAGGTCAACCTTTTTGGCCCTGAGAATGTTGCCGACGAATCTCGTGCTACACTTTCCCAGCTGCTCAGATCACGGAGCATCATCGCAACCACGTTATGGGGACACAGTGCTCCGAGGTCCGCCTCTAGTGTCCCTCGATCTGCCGCATGCCGCCCACCGAGCACATTTGAAAAAGGTGTTTTCACCGTCGTCCCATACACCGGGGCAATACAGGCAGTCGTGGAACGGCGCATTCCCTACGACATGGAGGTAAGCGCGGAAGTACCCGTAACCCGTTAAAAATTGGGTCATGAGTACTCCACCCCTCCATGCCACCGCTCCGTCCACGGTATGACCAGAGGGATAAGCCTTGCGGTCCATCGTCCTCTGGTCTCGTGGTCTCTTGCCATGCAAGGAACGTGCGAGTGCGTTCCTCGTTGGCAATGGTCACCCGGTCTTCGCCTGCCCGCCGCCTCCTGTAGATCGTCTGGCGCTCCCTTGCTAAAGTAGCAATTGGTATGACGCCGGCGACCACAAGTACTGCAGGCTCGGAGGCCGTCTGATACGCGGAAGCGACTCGAAAGGCTGCGGTGCGTTGCACCTGCGCGAGCCGCTTCCGGTTTCTTGTAACTCTTAATGCCTGGGCCCACACTTCTGACCCGTATAACAGGATAAAATGCACCGTGGACATCAGCAATCGCCGTCTGCTGGCTTTCGGTCCGCCGACATTCGCCATAAGCCGGCTGAGAGCAGTTACGGCTCTTGCAGCTTTGTCGGCGGCTCTACGAAACTACTCAGCAAAGCTGAATTTCCGGTCAATCATCATACCGAGGTACTTTGCGGCCTACTTGGTCTCGACAACCTCTACCCCGACCCGCAGGAAGAGAAGGGTGTCGATACGCTTCTTCGTGAGAACTACGATCTCCGTTTTGCTGAGGGCTACAGACAATCCATGGTTGTCCAGCCAGGCACCGACTCTGTGCATGGCTTGACTGAGCCTCAGTTGGGCGCGCTCCACGTCGCGGTCTGCAACAAGTAGCGCAACGTCGTCAGCGTATCCAACCAAGACAGATTCTTCAGGCATCTCCAGCCTCAGCAAGCCATCGTAGACGGCGTTCCAAAGGTCGGGGCCGAGAATCGACTCCCACGCCAGCCTGCCGCGGTCTCGTAAATTAGACCGCGGTTCCTCAGGTATGTGTCCACCATTCTGAGGAGGTATTGAGGCACATGGAACGATAGCTACAGGGCTCGAATCATATCGCTCCACCGTGCGGAGTTGAAAACGTTTTTAACGTCCAACGTAACGAGAAGGACCACACGTCGCGAAAAATGATTGTGGTCCTCTGCTCGCCGCACTGCCTCAACAACCTCCTGAATTGCGTCTAGGGTCGACCGATCCTGCCGGAAATCGCACTGGTTAGGTGACAGGCCACCTGCCTGATTCATCGCCGCAACCACTCTTTTCTTTAACAGCTTCTCCAATACCTTCCCAGCTTTGTCAAGCATACACAATGGGCGGTAGGAGGACGGCGACTCTGGGTTTTTTCCTTGGGAATTAGCTCAAGACGCTTAGTCTTCCACCTGCCGCTAAAAGACCCAGCCTTCAGACATGCATTATACATGTCTAGTAGAAGACGGGGCCTACAGTGGCCCACTAGTTTGACTGGTATACCTCGGCCGGTATACCGTCGGGACCGGAGGCTTTTTTGCCTTTCAGCGACCGTAGGACTTCCTCCAGTTCCTCCATCAAGAAGAGCAGGAAGTCGCCCACGTCGCCGAAGTTCCGATCGGCACGGACCAAGTGGGTCGGGAACAATATCTTAACGACGTGCTCCGCTTTAGCCTCGTCTAGTGGAGCTGGTGACCGCGAGACCCCCAATCGCCGAGTTACTATCTTGTAACCCAGTCCCCAAGGGTCTGCATCCACGGTCTCCGTCAGTTCTCTCCGCAGCGTGCCTTGCTCACGTTGATGGCTCGACGGAGCCGCTTCTTTGCCGTCTTATACTCGGCTGACCTGGCATTCGCGTCTGTGCGATTTCTTGCACGTTGCGTCACCCGTCTTAGTCGAAGACACTCCCGGCGCAACCCCGCAATCTCCGGTGTACACCAGTACACGGGTCGCTTCTGGTGCCTCGGCCCCTCGTGGGGCATGGAAGCGTCGCATGCAGAAGCGATCAGCCGCATGGACGTAGCTACTACGGCTTCAGCGCCAGCGTCCCCCCCGTTGGCGATGTTTCCAGAGGGTACTTTTGAATTTATTCTCCCCTGAGTTTTTTTTAAATTTATTCTCGTTGATTTTATTGACGTTATATCTTTTCACCAGCCATGGGGGCTCCGGCCGCTCTCGTGCACCACCTAGGATCCTAAATGAGATATATTGGTGGTCGCTACCGGTATAATCCTCGACAACTCTCCAGTCCTGGATGAGCGTGACCAGCTCTTCGGAGGCGAGGGAAATATCGGGAATGGTTTCCAAATATCCTGGGAGGCGGAACGTCATCATGTTCCCTGAATTGAAGATCACGAGTCCAGTACGTGCGGCCATGTCCAGAATGTATTTACCTTTGGGGTTGGTATACCCCACTTCTACTGCCCTGGAGTTGAAGTCCCCAGCTGCCACCAACCCACCAGCGGCAGTGAGGATAATAATAATAATAATCAAAGTTTACTACTGTTTTGTGTTTTGATAAATCTGTGTCTATTTTTTTGAAATCACCATCTGATTCTTCTGCTAATAATGTGATCATATGTTATAAGTTACTCCATTATTGCAAACAATTGTTTTATAAAATTTTATCATGATTTGCCATTGTTTCATCCGTGATTTATAGCAGGGCTGATTTTAATTTTTATTGATTTCTTTCTGTGACAAGTATGATGCATAATATCACTGACATCAAGTGTTATTATAACAACATTAAAAATGACTGAAAAAACATCATTAGGTCATACATAGCTGAAAAGAAAGTAATGGGCTTATACTACTCTAATGTTATAATTGAAATTAAATGAATACTTTAATGTTCATTCATTTTATATGTTTTAATACCACTATTTTCTTTTATAAATGTCTCATTGTTACTAATTGAATCGCCATTATCGTTGTTTAAACATGTTGTATAACTGTCTCTGTAGGATAGGTAAATATTAAAACACCAACATATAAATAAATCTATTCTTTTGAATAAAAAAAAATGCTGTGAGACTTTTCATTTTATTTAAAATATTTTTTTAGTGTGATTTTTTTTCCATAATGCAGTTAAATGTTTTTGTTTCTTCCCATTTAAATTAATATACAAATATGAAAGTTATTGGTCATATGAACCTTGCTAAAATCTGTTGACTTGATACTAATACTAATGTTAGTATTAAAGCAGTACTAATTTTAATTTGTTTGAGACCAAGTGGATCTTGATTTTATCTAGAGTATAAGGATTATTTTCTTAATGCTGTTAGGTGGTTGTACAGTGCATATTACTGCTGTTGCATGCTGTAATCTTTAGTGGCTATTCTATTAGTTAAAAAAAAAAATATTCTTGACAACCTCACATAGGAAAACTGCTTATTTGGGAGACAGTTTTCCCCAAATGAATGAATCAGAAGTAAAAAAAGTCAGAATAGTAACTTGTGTTTGTGAAATCAGTAAAATTTTGTTTTTTTTTCTTTGTGACAGTTTTTTTAAAATAAATAATTTAAGTCTTATCTCTGGGCAAAATGAATGTTCCTGAGATTTTGTGAATATGTGGTGTGGCTCTATTAAATAACAAGACTAATAATGTAAAATATTTTATCTTAAACTTACACATATTTAGTTATTATCCCCTTCAATATACACCCCTTCTCTATCCCTACAACGCTCCTTGCAAATTTTACATTCTTTGAAACAGTGCTGAAAATCTTTTTCTGTGAACTCTTTCATGACACGTGCCGCATTTTCTTTCACAGCTTTAACGGTTTGAAATCTTGTTCCTTTTAATACAGATTTAATACAGATAAAAGTTACATGGTGCCAGGTCAGACGAATAAGGCGGATGGTCTAACACTGGGATGTTATACTTGGCTAGAAATGTTTTGACAAACAATGCAGAGTGAGCCAGTGCGCATTGTCCTGATGAAGAGCTCATGACTTGTTCTTCCACAATTCGAGTTGTTTTCTTCTTATTTTTTCTTGGAGTTGAACAAGGACCTTGTATAAAGATAAGAATAGTTAACCGACAGTCAGATCAGATCAGATTACCAATTTTTTCAATATTTTTATCTGTTTTTGAAGAGAAAAGGTGACCCGGATGAACATCATCTTCAACATCTTCCTGGCCATCTTGGAAACGCTTAAACCACTCAAAAACCCATGCACGTGATAAACATTCATTGCCATATACATTTTTTTAATAAAAGATAACTTTCAGTAGCGGTTTTTCCAAGTTTCATATGAAATTTCACAATTCTTTGCTCTAATAAAACGCTTATCATTTTTTTGACAAACAGATGTTACCCAAACGAAGACTATGTCCAGACTAATATGTCTAGAGAAACTGGAGTGACAACAATCAAAAAAGAAGGCTTCACGCTACGCAGCTCTATGTACGAATTTGGCGCATGCGCAGTTCTTCTGTAGCAGCATTACTCTTGTTATTTAATAGCCACACCTTGTATAATTACTCAGTGGAATTACAAGTTGCCAGATCAATAATCTTTACCCACCGGCTTGGTCTAGTGGTGAACGGGTCCACCCAAATCAGCTGATTTGGAAGTCGAGAGTTCCAGCTTTCAAGTCCTAGTAAAGTCAGTTATTTTTACACGGATTTGATTACTAGATCGTGGATACCGGTGTTCTTTGGTGGTTGGGTTTCAATTAACTACACATCTCACGAATGGTCGAACTGAGACTGTATAAGACTACACTTCATTTACACTCATACATATCATTCTCTTAAGTATTATCTGAAAGGTAATTACCGAAGGCTAAACAGGAAAAAGAAAGAAAGATCAATAATCTATCTTTACTTTTGATTTTCAGTTTATTTTTACTAACAGTATTAGGCAATAAACTTTCACACCATTTAAATGAATTGTAGATATCTTTATTTTAATTCTTAATTTTAATTTTATTCTTTTTTTTATTATAGTAATAGTTACTATAGTGTTTTTATTTAATTATTGTTGTTTAAAGCTATAAACATTTTAAATGACAAACTCAAACAAATTTAATTAATACAGTTTTTCTTTGAATTTAGTCTAAGTATATGTCTGCCTAACTGAGAAAGACCACTAGTAATAAGATCAGTCATTTTCAGGACTATAACAGTAGCCAGCAGTTACTGAAGATGATTGCTAAGAGAAACTGAAATGTGCAAAATAAGTTTTGAAAACTTTATTAAATTTGGTTTTGTTTGTTGTATGAAGGTTGTCTACACTTTAAAATAATTTCCATTGCCAACTATCATGGAAAAAAACAGAAAATTATTACTTAAGCCATTTGAATCTGTTTTTTTTATTCTTACTGTTTAATTATTACTTTATTAAAATATTAAACTTTATTTAAATGCATTTAAATAATTATGTAATATAAAACATTTAACAAAGAACAATTGCATAAAAAGTTAGATTTAATAATTATCATACACTTGAAACACAAGTTTTCAATTGTGAGATTTTGGTGGTAATAAGAAGAAAAAAAATGGTAAAAAACTAGTAAATATTTATAGAAGTGGGATTTTTTCTGTTTTGTTTCCATTAAAAAATAACAAGGGTAACAGTTGTCTCCACATGGAGACAACAGTATACACATAAACTTATGATGGAATACTGCATTTATGAAGTGTGTTATACACCTGAAAAAGATCCTGTTATTGCTTTTAGTTTTGTTACATTCTGTTGGATAAATGGTATACCATTAATAATTAAACTCCATTTTTAACCCTGCAATGCATACTCACCCATTCAACTACAACATGTGTTTTCATTTATTAAATACTAGATTGTAATGTCACTTTCAACTCCATATGAGTTTTTAAGTTATTGTTTACTAACATTATAGTTCACATACATTTAGAAAAAAGAGTTATCCTTTCTTTTGGAACAGTTTGGCGCAATAGAATTACAAATTGTAAGCTGCCATTAGAAGATGAACTAAATAAGAAGCCTAAAGGTACTTGTATTGAGATTTTAGGTAGTTTTTAAGGAATTGACCTCTCTAATCTGGCATGGAGAGACAGTAAGATTGTTACCATTCTGTTGTCATTTGCTGGTACCAATCCAACAAGAGAAGTTTGTCGGTACAATGGAAAAACTAAAATTCATGAGAAAGTTTTTTGTCCTAATGTTATTATGACATATAATAAGCACATGAGAGGGGTAGATCTAATGAATAGTTTGCTAGGATCAGGTCGCATCATAATGAGAATGAGAAAATGGAGGAAATAACACTTGAGGCTATTCTATCATCTTCTGGATGTAACAATCATTAATGCTTGGATTCTCTACAGAAGAGCTCTGGTAACTAAGGGGACGAATAGTAGTGAAAATAAGCCTATGAAGTTGTTCAACTTTAAATTAGATTTAGCTGAAGTTCTGTGCAAGATTGGTAAAAGGAAACTGCAATCCAGAGGATGACCTTCTAATGAACTAGAGGAACCACCTAAAAAGAGGTTGAAAACAAACACAGACACTCCAGTTGATATATGCCTCAACAGAATTCATGGTGACTCTAGGGAGTAAATGAAGAAACTGAGACAAATAGTGTAAAGTAGGTTATTTTTAACTGTAAATAGGATCACATTAAGAAATCATTTTTATAGTAAAAATGATATATGTATGAATATTAAATTACACTTGAAAAAAGTGGTAAAATGCAACAAAAAAGACTGAAAATCTGTATTTGAATGGGCAACTATTAGAGTAAAACAAGTATGAAATTATGTTACAAAATATACATGTAATGCATGCTGCACCCATTTGGCTACAGCTTGTTTTTGTTTTTTTGGGGCAAAATATGGGTAAACAATTTTTTAAAAATATTTTTGATGTGTTTTAGTCAATAATTAAGGTTAATTCATTTTTACAGCTAAAAATAAAAATTCATGCATTGTAGGGTTAAGAGTAATTTAGGCTAGATTAGATTATTATGGAGGGCAGTAAATTACTGTGAACTGCTTATCTATTACATGTTTTTGGCATGAAGCTTATAAATAATCATTATAAGCAGGAGAGTTCTGAAAACATCAGTTTCTTAAAGTACTCAAAATGTATCTAATATATTCTAATTATTTAAAAAAAATTACTTAATAAACTCATAAAATACCAAATTCTCATTTTGGCATGAAGGCACAAATTCATGGTGAATCAGGTTTTTTTCTGAATTTATATGATCACAGTTTTTATATAAGACTTTACTGAAATAAATTGATTCAGGCTACAAATAAAAATTACTATGGAGAAAAATATACTTTCTAATTGAGAATTTTATTAAAAAGAAATGATGGACAAAAAATAATCATTAAAAATAAAAATAATAGCCATAATAATTATTTCTTTTTGTTAAAAAGAAATAATGTTTTTTTCTGATCTTAAACATAATTTTTAAGGTGCAATTTCTATTTGGAAGAATTAGGTTGTTATTCAAATCAAAATGTGGTTAGTAAAAGTAATAATGCTTAAGTATTTAATAAACTTTTAATAATTTAATAAACTTTTAACAAAAAAATCATCATTGAGCTTGACAATTAATGTTTAAAAGTATCATTGTAGGAAAAAAAAGTAAACTTTTTAACCACAATAGCACCATAAATAACAAGCAAATGTATCACATTTATGAGAGGGCTAGCCTTTTTATACTTTCCAATCTCAAACTGAGTAAGTTTATGATCGTGTGAAGCGTTTCCACACACTAAGAGTTATTCTGTTTTTATTATTTTTAAAACTCTTTGCGCTGGACCCCTCAGCTCCCACTAGGGTTGAATTTGGCAAACACCGCCATAATACACTAGGCTCATCAGCATTGTAAATTTGAGGTGGAGACAATTTATGTTCATCAATAAGTTTTTGAAATGTTGTTTTGTTCTCATTTGCAGCAGCCTCATCGGCTGATTTTATTTCACCAGAAACGTCTAGTTTACGGATGCTATGACGAATCTTAAAATTATGAATCCATCCTTTAGAGACTGAAAGAATTTCATCTGCAGGCAAATCTATTGCTTGTAAAAAAATTTGGCCTTTTCAATTATCTTAGACCCCCGTTATTGGCTTTCTCTCTGCTCTCTTAGCACTGAACCACTTACACAAAACTTCATCTAGAATTTCTAATTTAGTCTTTTTTAGTTTGCCTAATGTCTAGACTTTTAACAGAAGCAAATTGTGATACAAATTTTTCTAACTGTTGTATTTGTTTTTTAATATTGTATATAGTTGAAGATGCGATCGATATTAAATTCATTCATAATATTGTTTCGATTCCTACCTTTTTCCAGTTTCTTATGATGTCCAGTTTTCGGTGGATTTTCAAGGTCACGTGTTTGCTTTTGCCGTTTTAGGCGCACTTTTGTTCGGTTTAGAAAACATATTTGCTGTGATGTAGTCTATTTGAAGTAGCTAAACTTTGATACAGTACAATGTTTCATTAAATACAGCAACTGTAAAAGTAAAAGAAAAACTGTAGGTCTACGTGAACGAAGAGGTGCAGTGACATAAGCACGAAGCCAAGATGGCGACTGGCTAGCACATTTAGACAGTGACGCACACAATGGTAACTGACGAGACGGTGAACGGTTCCAATATCTCCCGAACGCGTCCGATTATACTTCCAAACGTGTCAAGCGCTAAATCCCTCAAAATTCGGGGGAAACCCGATTTCTGATGGGTGCCGGATTATCGCGGTCCTACTGTACTATTACTTTTTCTTACAGCATGAAGAAGTCAAGCTGGAGTCAAGGTGAAGAAGTCAAACTTCTTTAGTGACTTTGAAATATTTGAGACATATGGCTATTTCACACTAGCTCAATTTAGAGTTTTCACTCTAAATTCAGCTTTTTTTAAGCTTTTTAAATTTGTAAGGTGAGTCTTTGATGAAGGCTTGATTCAGAGAAAAACAGCTCAGATAAAATTTTTATAATTTTTACCTAAATGAAAGAGTTCATTAGTCAACTAAAACTGTTTTACTTTTTTTTAAATACAATACATCAGGATACCAAAATTCAAACTTGTAGGAGGTACCAGACCTCCTTAACATTGTTACAAGAAAGAAATGGGGAAAAATGATAAATAATTAAATAAAGAAAAGAGGTAATTACAATTACCAGTATTCTTTGTATATTATATTTATCGTCTTGTTTAGCCTATGAGTAAGTTAAGTGTAGTTTGGTGATTAAAACATCAATGTCCATTTGGTCTCATTTAAGATAATCCTTCAAAATGATTTGCTTTTAAGGAATAAATATAATTTTAATTTAATTTGAGATATGGTAATTTACATGATGTATCCAAGTCATTAATTAACAATTGTTTATTATCCTGTAGTTTTGATATTAGTTGAAAAGGATTCTAAAATACCTACTAAATGTATTTAAAAACAACTCTTATCAGTGGTGGCAGCTCAGATAGCATTATTTAAGTTTAACATTTTTGATGCTCTGATTTTATTACAATGAAATACAAATACATTACCTAAATAATGTTTATTGTACTGTAAATTATTATTAAAATTAAAGAAGATAGAACTTTAGAAGCTTATTCCTATAAGCTCCTTGATTAACTGCGGTATGGTTTAAATTAGTCACTTTTTCTCAATGTATTTTGATAAATAAACTTTTGGTGCCTAGTGATCTGATTGCATATTTCAATTTTGTTGAGGAATTTAACATCTTATGTTCATTATCTGGCTAAGTATGACATGTAAATTACTCTGATCATTTTAAGATCAAGCAGTCCAGATAATGTTTTCTTGTAATTCAGTCCTACAGCCAGTTCTCAGTTATCTGTATTTTTAATATTTCAAATAAGCTTTATCTCTGTTACTCTTGTTGTGTTACAGAAAGGTAGTTCTAAAAGAAGTAGAAAGGTATATTAATATTACTGAGCTTTGTTATAAAATACCTGTACAGAGAGATAAAAATATGTTTTATATCTGGTTTGAATTTATATCTTCTTGTAATGATAGTTCATAGTCTTTTTCTGTGTGTTGTCAGAATACGTTTTTGTCTATTTCATATTAATTTACCAAATAATTTCAAAAATTTCCAAACGCTTCTTTGTTGCCTACTTCCAGTATAGTGGATAAGCCAAAATTTCATATGCTCACCTAAATTGTATGAGATATAGGCTTTAAAATTTAGTTTCTAAGACCCTTCTATTGTGCTTGAATTATCAATTAATCAGCAAATTTGACACAAACTATTTTATCTAGTAATGAACAGGAACCACATTTACTCTTAACGGACCTCTTTATTTATATCACATACTTAAATTTGCTGTTACAAACTCCTCCCTGGAGATATAAGTGCCATTTATTTGCACTATGATTCCAGGTGAGGTAATTGCTTGCAGTTTTTTGAGCTGGGATGCGACAAATTTTGGGTATGGTTGAAAAATACTGGATTTGAAGTGTCTGTTTATATAATACTTGCATCATATTTTTTGTTACAAATAAATAAAATTAGGTATAAAATATAATTTTAAAAGTAATAATAATAAAGAGTAAATAAAAACAAATAAGTAAAGTTAGATATAAAGTAAAATTGTGTTTGTGATGATTATTTGTGTATGTGTACAATATCAAGGTTTGTTGTCTATGTTGGTGCTTTTAATCAAACAGCGACCCAAGTATTCTATGTAAAAAAAATAATTGCTCTAATTCAGTTAGAGCATTGTCAATCTAGAGCTCAGCTAGATATTATTATTATAATCTTAAAACTTAAATTAGAAACTTTAAACAAGTCTTTGATTTTTGATTAATACAATAGTCAACTACAGCTAACTTAGAAGTAAATATATTTTATTGCTTACTAGCTGCAGGGCGTGCCTACGGCACGCCTCCGCAGCTAGGCCCTCTCCGGGCGGATTGCCCTGGCGGGCGGCGTCTTGGAATGGGTTATTAGGTTATTATTGGATTATTAGGACTCTAGAAGTTGATACTAACGAATCGGGATTTTCCGCTAGTGATCGGTACATTCCGCTGCCTACATTTTGATTATAGTTCATTATTTTATGAAGAAAACCATCACATAAATAAATAAAAAATATATTAAAAAAATTTTAAAACACCGCTCTTAAATTAAACGCACTGAAAGGTAAAAAAATAATTTTAGGATGGTATCTCAGAATGGATTTGACAACAAGCTTTGATGGTGATATGTAAGATAATGTGAAAGTCATAGCTTCAAATTAGATGGTTTTGCCAATTTTTTCTTATACGTGTTCGCATCCCTCTCTTAAGGCCATTCATCGCGCATAAGAAAAAATTGGCAAAAACATCGAATTTGAAGCTATGACTTTCACATAATCTTACATATCACCATCAAAGCTTGTTGTCAAATCCATTCTGATACCGTCCTAAAGTAATTTTGTTACATTTTAGTGCGTTTAATTTAAGAGTGGTGTTTGAAAAAAATTTTTACATATTTTTTATTTTCTACTTTTTATTCCATTTAATATAAGAGTGGTTTTTAAAAAGCTTTTTTTATATATTTTATTATTTTCTACTTTTTAGTCTTCATAAGTTTATACTTTACAGCTGTGCTAGCGCCAGGTTTGCGCGTATTTAGCGAAATATCGGATCGGTACTTTTTACGATGGGTGAGTGCAATCAAAACACAGGGCTAAACGGTTTAATTTCGGGATAACCAGGATCCGGTCGATCAAGAGTGTACCCGATGCGTTAAACAGTCAGCGCTCGACCTGCTGATACATGCACCGTTCGAATTGTGAAAATCAGACGAGCGGTTGCCGAGATATTACGGTGGCACCCTATCGTACCCCCTTCCCAATTTACGAACGGCGCCCCAGAGGGACTTGAAAATATTGTCATCCGTCGGATACTACTGGGAGCGAATGGTATGTTGGCGGGGGGTCGACAAAATTATTCAGAGCGCTAGGACCGACCGTTTTCGAGATATTTGCGATTTTCATCCGAAAATTCGGATCCGGTTAAAAAGTACTCAATTTGTCCAAAATTCGATGTATACTCGTATATCGATGTATATATCGAAAATAATAATAATAATAATACACGATATAATAATATAACAAGTATACACCTAACCACCACGAGACATGTACTAACGAATCGGGATTTTCTGCTAGCGATCACTACATTCCTGTGCTAAGCTAAGGGGGATGTTCACATAAACACACATACAAACGCTATTTAGCTGGGTAGGATTGTCCAACAAATTTTGTTTTATCTACATCGGGCATTAAGTACCATTTCGATTGACATTTTAAAAGGTTTTTGACTTTGTTAAAAATAAAATTGTAGGTAAATTATAAACATAATTTTTGTAGTTGAGCTCATGTCAAAATAGATTTAAAATAAATTGTTAGAGACATTAACTAAATCACACACCAAAAGGCTACCGGAAATTAAGTTTTGATCTAATATTATTACAAACGCTAATGATAAATACATCTGTCAGCCTATCATTAACATTATACACAATACTCTAGCTATGTCATAAATAGACAAGATTTGATTGCATTTTTATAGTGTTAGTTATAGGAAGAAAAAGCAGTTTAGTTTTTATTCATTATTATGTACTTTCTTAAACAAGAAGGAAATGATTATGTGAAAATTCTATTTTAATATAAGATATAATTTAGAAACCGCAGAAAAATTATTTGTAACAAGACAGAAAATTTAATGAAATAGAGTTATTAAAAAATTTAAAGTAAAAAAACAGTACATTTTCAGTAAAAAGTAAAATCTCAAAAAAATTCAACTTAATTAAGTGGGTTATGGGTGGTTAAAATTATATGATTTTTGTACAACCTTCAAAATAAAGTCACTGTATAGTTACCAATTAATGTTTTGTACTTCACAATAAATATCTTACACCTTGCAATAAAATAACTTTTCAGTTCTGTCAAAAACAACGTCCTGAGCAAAATGATAAACTGTTCCCTTACAGCATGATGGTTCCATAAACCTGGAATGTCTCAGGGAATAGCATTTTGAAATAAAATGATATGAAGTAAGAATTTGATCAGAGTTTGATGCCATAGCCTGTAATAATTGAAGTTAAATAACGCTTGATGCAGTTTCCATTTGTCTGCATAATTCTTAGATTATGACTATTATGCTAAATGTCCTAAGCAGTCAGTGCTTTTAAAAACTTAAAACAATTAAAGAATTTATTTTTGTTTCGGTTAGTTTTAAAGTTTGAGTTTGTTTATTTTTAAACCAAAATAAATTATTTTGTTTTCAAATGGTCAGGTAGAAAATGTAAATAGCCAAGATGTGAATACTACTAAAAAATAAATTGAGCTTTCCCTATTACAAACTCTTTGGTACTTAAAAGATTATATTTCTGAGCAGTCTGACCACCATCATCGTAATTGTTTGACATGAGCTCTGCAGTTGATATACTAGAACAGTGATGGCAAACCTTTTGAGCTCAACGTGTCAAAATTTTGAAAACCCCTAACTTAACTCTGGTGCTGTCACATATAGTTTATATGTGCTATACGGCACATATAGACTATATGTGCCATGAGTATATATATATTTATATTTAAATGCCATTTAACAAAGAAAAATCAACCAAAAAATATGTATAAAATGAACAAAAACAGAAAATTAATGTACATTTAGGAAAAAATAGTGGTAATCATATGATAAGAAAACAAGAAATTAGTGACTTTTTTGGCACTGAAGTTTGTCTGTTAATTCTTCAATTGCAGGTTCATACTTGGTGCACTTCAAGGCCAAGCAAGCACCACTAACTTCATCTGTTAGCCGGTTTCTTTTGTTAGTTTTAATTTTATTTAATGCTGAGAACAGTCTCACAAAAATATGGTAATGAAAAAATTGTAAGCAAAGCCATCACTAGATTTTTTATATCTCTAAAAGTGTCAGGTAATCTGTTCCAAGCACTCAAAATTTCTTGCTCATAGTTGCACTCTTTTTCATTATTCTAACGATTTCATTCCAGATTTTCAAGTTTCGACCTTCAAGTCGACAAACTCATGAGTCTAAATGCTATCTTGAAAATCTGCAAGTTGCATCTCTAACTCATCAATTTACATCCATTGGAAATCCTTTAATTCCAAAGTACTGTAAACAACTATATTTGGTACTTAACTATATTAATGATTGGTTCTAGGCTTCTAAATTGTTTGAATCTTTCGCTGAACTGTTTAGATAAAGAGTTTACTGTATTCTGGTACATAAGTATGGACTCCATACTTCTATAAACTAACCTGGTAATGTTAATCACCAAAATCAATTATAGAAAAAATACATTAAGGTTTTCCACCTTAATGTTAATCATTTCCTGGTAATGCGACTAACCTGGTCCATTATACTCATAGTGGCCTTCTCGAAATATTTGTTTATCCGAGGAAAATACATTTAACTTTTAGTTTCAATATCTCACTTAAAAATTTTAAGTTTACTTTCAAAAGATTTGATGTATCCAATACTTTTGCCAAAACCTTGTAATTTTAAGTTCAGCTCATTCATATGAACAGAGAGATCTGTAAAAAATATCATATTGCTGACCCGCTTATGATCATTGATCTGAGGAAAGTTTGCCAGATCCTTATTCTTAATAAATACCGTAATTTCTTCAAAGCATTCCACAAATCGCTCAAGTAGTTTACCTCGACTCAACCATCTCACATTATTGAACATCAGTAGTCCACTTAGGTTGAATCAACTTTCTCTTAAAGTGAAGAAAATTCTCACTTTCAAAGAGTCGAGCAGCTATAAAATTCACAATTTTTGTTACAACTGACATTAAATCATTCAATTCTGAGAATCTTGATTTGACATATAAAACCTCCTGATGGATAATGCAATTAAAAGGTGCAAGTGGATGTCTAAGAGCCTCCATAAACAATTTCACAAATCCCACATTTTTTCCCATCATATTTGGTGCCTCATCTGTCGTGACTGATGCAATTTTAGAGATCAATGTTTAGGTCACTGAAGGTTTTTATAATAACCTTACATATTTCGTTTCCTGATGTACTTATTGGCACTGATTCTAACTTTATCAACTCTTCTCTAATTGTGAGACCATCAGAATATCTAGCAATAATGGCCAACCATTTGATATGACATCAAGAGAAATTGAAAAATATTTACAACTGTTTAACTCTTTTTTTAATTGATGTTGAATGTTTTTGTTATTATTCTGTCTTTGATAGTATTTCTACCAATTGCTAACTCAGAAATTCTTTTAATAATATTATCTTTATTTTTCATATCATGAAATAGAGCTGTTACACATCTTAGAAATGATTCTTTAATAAGTTCTCTGTCACTGAGGGCTTTTCCATGCTGAGCTATGGAGTGCGCAATACAGTAACTTGCTGATGTTAAATTTGTAGAGCATCTTACAAATTTAATGATGGAATTTGATTGACTTTTATAGAGGTGTAGCTGCCTAGAAATGTATTCCTTCCTTTCATCGATACTTTTTTCAAAAGCTGACAATGATTAGTTTCAAAATGTCTCTTTAATTTCCACGTTCTGCTTACTACCATTTCATTACACAGTATGCACAATGATCTGTTGTTTCTGTCGACAATACCGTACATCTTGGTTCATGTCTTGAAAGAGTCGGCTACTGCTATTTCCACTTCCTTTATCATTCAATCTTGCTTTTTTATTTTTTTGATTCTCCATCACAAGGCTGAAAATATAAATAAATAAGTAAAAAATATAAAAATAAATAAGTAAATCATCGTGATTTTTATATCAGGTTGATAGGTTTCTTACCTATTAACTTTTTGCAGTTTTGTTACACTGATTCCTGGTACAAAACAATTCAAAGATAGTATGTATAACCAACAAATATATGATGGTATAATCAATTATTCGGCATGTAGAATGTCTCATCAAGCACTGTTGCATTGTATATCTTTTTCTTCTAACCCTCCCACTCCTGTCTCGTAACAAACATGGCAATCAAATGCGTTCATTTACCGAATACACCTGAACGCACGCAAAGCTTACTTGAGGTACATGTTGATAATAACAAGGCCGTTTCCAGAAATGGGAATTTTGTCATTTGACAATTGAGTAAAAATAAAATGGCATGAGTAAAGATTAATCTTGTTATAGTGAAATCTTAACCTCTTTATATTAATGTCAATATTGGAACAATGTATCTTGAATGTTTTCACTATGTATCTTTGCTACGCAACACATATTACTTGAGTGATAGCCAACTCTGGCTGTTGTGAGAGACAAATATTTGAATTATGCAATTTTTTGTCTCTGTCGATGTGTGTCACCCAAAATGTATTCGCATGTCATAGGTTCGCCATCACGGTACTAGATCAATTTTTATTTCATTATATATTTTTATGACATTTAAATGATTAGCTAAAAGTATAAAAGTAAAAACAAAGAATTATTAATTAATTTGCAGATAATGCATGAAGTGATTACATTGAGTCTAAAAAGAAAAGTTATCTGTTTGGGTTTTTTATTCGTGGAGTAAAAAAGTGATGATGACTAACTATAAAAAACTAAAATTTACTGTTACATATTTTTATTTACAGCTTGTAACTACTGACATCAGGAAGGTAGCAATTTCAGTGCTTTTATGTTTGGTGTAAAATAATTATTAAAAATCAATTGTTATCCAAATGAATCTAAAGATGACCATGAAACAGACATACGCCATTGTAGTTATTACTCATATATTAAACCTCTAGCTTTGGGCAATATTTCAGAGAATTGCTTCTTTTGTTGTTATTATTATTATTATTATTGGTAGATGTAGCAGTAGTGGTAGCAGCAGTAGTAGTAGTTACAGTAGTAACATTTTTCTGAAAATTTATGAAAAAATACTGATATATTAGTTAACTATTATTAAAATTTTCTATACTTGATTTTTATTACATGCAAGGCTTAATGCATAAATGTGTTTAATATATATTGCTTATGAAAGAAGAAATGATTATTTTGCATGTATATTTGCAATAATATGTTGCAAATATATTTCTGCATGTACAAGTGTATATTTGTAGCACATTTTATCACACATACATACACACACACACACACACACACACACACACACACACACACACACACACACACACACACACACACACACACACACACACACACACACACACAGAGAGAGAGAGAGAGAGAGAGAGTGAGAGAGAGAGAGAGAGAGAGAGAGAGAGAGAGAGAGAGAGAGAGAGAGAGAGAGAGAGAGAGAGAGAGAGAGAGATTATTATTATTATTTTCTTTTTAAACAGTATACATGTAAAAATGAGTACTACATACACATTTACCCAGAATAAATATACATAGATACATTTTGAAACAAACATAAGTATATTGATAGATAGATTTGAACATAGATACATTTGTGGCAAACATAGATGCACTACACATTCTTATATATCATGCTTTCACATGAGTTAAAGCCTGCTGCTATAACTATTTAAAATTTCCTTATTATTAGATATGAAATGACTGACCGAAGATCTATTCTTATAAATTTATATATTTTTTTGATAAGCAACAATTTTTAAACAATAATAACAATTTTTTTAAAAATAATTTAAGGATTATTTATTTATTCATTGGCATTAAAATCATCATGAAACAATTTTTATGTTTTAGCTACAGTGTGTTTAAAGAAATAAAAATTTCTTGTCTTTATTTGTTACATTTTGAAGTAATTTAAAAAAAAAAAAAATATTTTAACAATGAATACATAACCCATATTAAAGTAGAAGTTTATGTCAAATACAACATGTGGAGACCACTTAAATTATGAACATTGTTTTAATCAAAAATTTCTAACATGTTGTTGCACATTGATGTGTGCAGTATGATATATTTTTATATTTATCATTCATTTTATTAAAAAAAAATGTGTTGAAGAGAATTCATATATGAAGTATGTCATTTCAGACATATAAGTAAATGATGAATTGGTTTCTTATATCACCTGAATCCTCAGAGCAGCACTACTTTTCATCTCCTGTCGTGTTGTTTTATGTAGAATGAAAATTTATTAAGCTGATTAATATTGATTTTGTTTTATATTTTTATTTTTACATGCTTCTGAAAAAATTTGCAAATTCATCTTCAAAGTCATTTTCAATCTGATGGTAAGATGGCTGCCTTGCACATAATGTTTGGCATATTAGTTTTTTAACTTAGTGCTGTTTAGTGTAACATATTCAGTTTTATAGCCAATAGCTTTTGATATATTTGTTTTTCTCCTTTTTCTTTCTACCCATATTCTTTTCACTCTATCTTTCTCTCTCTCTCTCTCTGTTTCTGTCTCTTTCTTTTCCATCAAAAAATATCTGTATCTAGGAATTAACCCTCCTGGAAACCTTTACCAAATGCCTGCAGGGAATTTCATTTCGTATTTAGACACTTCTCTCCAGCCCCTTAACCTCCCTTTAGACTCCCAATATTTTCTACTGGGAAACGCAAACCAGATTTGGTCTGCGGCCATGCCTTTTTGGATGCCCCCTAACACGGAAGCCCCACCCCCGCTGAGGATGTGTTTGGGGACGGCAGGCGGGGGCGGGGATGGAATGGGTGTCTCCGCTTCCCCGGCAGCTGTCTCTAGCAGTGGAGGCTCGAGCTCAGGGTCCGGTGGCCATACCACTCAACCTCCTGCTAACATCACATCTGAAATAGACAGAATCATGGCGAAAATCGACCAAGACAACCGTATCCTAGCTGAGTTGGACAAAACACGATCCACAATAGGTGAGGATATTTTTCAAAATATTTAATAAAATAATCATAATAATAGTGGCATACAGTTGCTGTGATATATTTTTTTTTTGAGAGTAAGAGAGTACTGTAATGTTATCTATCATATTGTTATTTTAAAACTGCAGTGAATGACACATAACACCATTATCAATAATTATCACCATTTACAAAACATAAATGTGCTCTTTACTCTGCTCCTCTCTTTTTCTTACTTACTCTCTTTACCTCTTTTTCTTCTGTCTCTGATTTTTTAGGGATTGCAATCCCGATCAATTTTCAAATCCAGGGATTTCAGGATTCTTTGCAACTCATACTGGGATAGTCCTGCAATATTTTATGGCTCAGAAATAGCAAACAATTAAAGGAAGGTTTTAGTGAGATCTCTTCACCTTCATTAATCATCAACATTTGGGTAAAGCTTTGGTTTGAATTTAGAACTGAAGATGTATAGTTGGAAATTACATTTATTTTACAAAAACTTAGCAAACTGGCATTATTTTTCTGAGAGAAAAGGTCACTATAAACATTTTTTATCAGTCTTGTAACTCAGCACTTCAGTAAATATTTAAATGAATGAGGAACTACATACTTTGAAGATCAATAACCTCACGTTATCACCAAATACTGTAATCATTCTAATAACAAAATTAAAACACAAGCGATCATGATAAAACACAAGCAATTAATTGTGTGAAGTTTTACAATTTATGCCATTTACTAGAACAGTTAATGAAGTCATCTCATAAATTCTAGTCTGTGCATTTAGATTAAGAATAAATAACATTAAATCATTTTTCTATTTGTGAATGGATTAATTTTTAGTATTTCATCTACTTTACGTAACAAAATAAGGGTGAAAATCTCAGAATATGATTCTTGTTGATCCTAGAATTTAGCATGTAAAAACAAGAGGAGTCTGGGCTGCAATTCCTATATTATTTTTCACTCTTTCTTGACACTGTGTGCCATCTTTTTAGAGTTTGTTAAAATGTGTTCAACTTTATTGTTCTTTGTTTTCCAATTTTCTACTGTGTCTACTGCTCTTCATGAATATAATAACTGTTTCGTTTTATTCTATCTTGCATGATGCGTTTTGTGTGTGTGTGTGCGCGTGTGTTTTTAGACCACCTGTAGAAACATATATGTTTATATAAAGTCCACTTATCTCTCAGTACTTTGTGTTATAGTCTTCATTCATTTTTACTCATTCATATCACATAAGATTACATTAAGTTTTTTTGCACCCTACCATAACACTTTCTTACAAACTTCCTTTAAAAAAACAGATCTTTTCAAATATTCATTTGTATTTCTGTTGATTTGTATGTAGCTTTTAAGTCTGACTTTCATAGTAGACTAAAATATCTTACGCTTAGCATACAATACTTTTACTTAAATTTATTATTTATTAAAAATTGTTACATTTTATGTATTATAATTTTATGTTTTATAGACAAATATTTTATAGACATAAATTTTATGAATTTATTTAATGTTTTTTTTTAAACATATGATATTGTTGCTTTTATATCAGTTGGGAGATGCTTAGAAGAATTTAATATATCAACATAATTATATATTAATTAATTAATTATGTCATGCACATATCTATATTCATACAAGGTGTGGCTTTTAAAAACTGGATCTTTTTGGTAAAATATCATTTACTGAAAACAAATTACAATTTAATTTAGCCAATTATTTCTTTCATGGGTTCAAAGCAGGACCTCTTTACCACACACTTAACCTTCATGAACAGTAAATCAAGACATTGTTTAATCTGCTGTATAAATGTTAAAAAGTGGAAACTATTTTTCTGTGAACCTTTTTTAGAAAAGTTTCCTTAAATTGAATTATTTACATCGAATTGTTTTACTGCTCTGTTTCTTAGTCAATGTTGACTTGATGATATCATTTTGATGATTAGTTTTTGTCACTCCATACATCTCAAAGAATCTTTTACCTGAAAACTTCAGGTAATGTGATATTATCCTTGTGAATTTCTGTTGATAAATGAAATCTTTCTGAGAGATTTTTTTCACTTTAAAAGAAATATCATGTTAATTTGATGTATAGTAATCATGTTTTTCACAATTCTGGAATCACAATGTAGTTTATTAAATTTAAATGATGTTAAAACACACAATAACCAGTATTTATTGAAACTGAATTTTTTGATTCTGGAAGTTTTAAGATGTGCAGTAATTTTTCCCCTCATTCATTCATTCATCTTCAGGGTTCATTAATTCAGAATTTGAGTTATCTGGTTTTCAACTAGTCACACCTTAATCGTTGTGCAGAATTAAGTAATCAGAGAGGTAATTGTTTTTTTTGTCCTCTTGTGGTGAAACAACTCCAAAACCATCCAGAAATGTATAGAACAGCATAAAATATGTCTTATGAATGGAGAATTTTAGCCAGTTACAGTTCTGTTGAAGTAAGTTCTTAATTGAAATGTCTGGAAGACTGCAATATCAATGTTGATTCCTATGCAGCTCATCATTCTCTGGTGAAATTTTACATTCTTTTGGTTAAACAGCTCAAAAGCATCCAGAAATAAAATAAAATTTCTTATGAGAGGAGAGTTATTCATTTTGCCAATCAACACTCTTACATGTTGGTTAGTATCATAATACCAGAACATTTCTTATCTTTAATAAATGGTTGAATAAACTATGAATATTTAATTACACTTACATCCTTGGGTTAGTGGTGGAGATTCAGATTTTTGTTGCTTTTAAACAAGTAACTTTTACACTGATAACTAATTCAAAGGCAACATAATTTCATATTTTATGTACCCATGTTTTTTGGGTATGGTCCATAATCTCAGAAAAGAGGTTTCTGTCTTAATCAGGACAAACATTGGATTTAATCAGTAACTACAAATGTTTGATATCGTCTATCATTGCTGTTTTTTTTATTCTTTTATTTTGAGTTTTCAATATTTCAACATTTTTAAAATATTGTAAATACATAATGTATTCATTATATCCTAATTAAATAATTTATCATAATTTGAGTTGTCCAGTCTGGATTATTATTATTACTATTAGATAAATATTGATCCTGATTAGAGCCAAATTAATTCTAAATTTGATATTTAGCAACCTTCATCAAATCATGTATATTGACATTCCAAAATTAAAAGATTAGCAAAGCGTAAAAAGCCTTTTTAAAATTACAAAAAAATATTCAAAGCAAAATCAACTGAACATTTATTAATTATTACCAGACATCAACATTTATTTTTCTTCAAGAGAGGAGGAGAAAAATATTTAAGATCAGATGCAATGTATTATTTAAATAAAACTATTAATGCTTTTAATAATAGTAAATTCAAGACTTTTTTTAATCAGTACAGCTACTTTTGCATTAATCTGTAAAAAAGAAAGTAACAGATGGTCATCAAAATTGATAACATAATCTAAAATTTGAGATCATAATTACATCATTTGTTACCCACTGTGAAAAATAAAATTTAACAAATTTTCACTGTTCAAGTGGCTTTCCAAAGTAAGACTGTCACCTAAAGACTGTTACCAGATGGTTCTACAGAAATTGGAGTAACTCAAATATGTAGAATTCTGGAAATTGAAGCGAATGAAATTAGTTTATAAAATATAAAATGCTAGTAGCTAAGTCACACTTAATTAACCAATTCCTGTAGATACCAAAGTTAAATAATAATGGGTTCACTTTCACTGCATGCCACTCATATTTTTTAATGGCTTATTACCATAACAGTTATTGCCTATCAAAAGTTTACAAAAATATCACACTTTCTAAGAATCTTCCAGTCATGCAACTAAATATAATTTTTTTTTTATTGTAACTTATAATCAAATAATTGCTGTGAAATTCTGTTGATATTATGACAGGTCTAAAATTCATTTTGTTCAGTAGTCCGTGGATTATTTTTTAAGTTTTAGGATGTACTTTTTGGATGTTTTTTTGAACAGGGATCTATCTTCTCTTACTTCTTTTGGGAAAGGACTAAAAAGAACTACTGGAGACTTTTCATTATAAGCATATGTCTGCTTAAATTTGTTTAAGTATGAATGTACACTTATTTTGTGCATGAATATGTAATTTTGTCCTTATGTATATATCACTTCCACTGCTGTCAGTAATCACTAATAAATAACTTAATTTTTTTCTTTTTCACCAAAGCATATTTAATTTGTCTTATATAATTTCTTTATATCATTACCATTTTGTTATTCTCCTATTTTCATAATCTCATACTTTCGACTATATATATATATATTTTATATTGTTAATGTATTTATAATGTACAGAATTGTTTTCTTTAATTATTTTTAGCTGACTGTATGCTGCTAGTAGTAAATAGCTATCTATATTAATTGTAGTAATAATGGATATCTGTAAATTATCATAGTTTTAAAAACTGGTATTAGAAAAATAAAAAATTAAGCCAATATTATCTTGTTATTTTACATGTGAATGAAGAGATTTTAGTTATAATTACATAAGATCGTTTTATGAATTACGGGTAAATGATCTGTGATAAATTAATTAATATATGATAAATGATTTATGGATAAATGAATTTTGATAAATTGATACTACTCTGCACCTAGTTCATAGAGACAGGATCAGATATTAATCTTGTCTAAAATCCTAATTTAGTGGCCTAAAATTCCAAAAAAAATAATGAATGTTACATATTTACAGGAGAAAACAAAATAAATTTTCAATGTCAGTTATTCTGTTTGGCATAAATTTGCTAATGTATTTTGGGTGATCAACAAAATTGTGGTTGGCATACGCAAGTTTTGTTCATAACATATAAAATCTAAAATCTGTGTGATATAAAATTACACATTAAATTTGATAAAAAAGAAAAACAAAAAACATATCTAAACGAACAAACACAGCATAGATTAATATATTATTTTACTATATAGTACATGAAATTTTTTATCTTTTAAAGATATATTCCATTAATAACAATGCCACCAGAACTCCAATGAAGCAGAAGCTGCATAACTAGCTCTGAAATATCCACTGAAAGAAAAATTTCCATGATGTTTCAAAGTGTATCATAAATAATTTTTAAATGTTACCACATTTTATCATACTGTTCAATGAATTTATTAAAATTTGCATATTTCTGTATTTTTCAAATTAACAATGTTGCCACATTAACAGTACTTTATTTTCAATGGAATACACCAAAACAGCATTCTTTCATCTTTAATTCAATGTGCTGTGCATTTGTATAATTTATTATTAATATATAATTTTATAAAATACCAGGTTGACCTAAAACAACCAGTTACAAAATTTTTACTTATAATGTTGAAATTGCTGATTAAATAAATTACATTAAGATGCATCTAATACTGAAAAAAGATTACAGCTTATGTGAACAGTGGTTATACACAATCATGGAGTAAACTTGATACTATCAAATTCATCAATCATGGAGTAAACTTGGTTTTATTCCAAACCATATAATCAACCATAAAGTTGTGTTCCTTTCTGCAGAAAAATTATTTTAAATTATGGCTGTGTATTTTTAGCCCGTCTGCTTTAATAAATAAACATAATTTATTTTCATTATTATTCTTAAATCATTTATAGTTCTTTTATGTGTATTTGTTTGGTAGTAGTGTACTCATATCTATTCATGATGTTAGTGTAGTCAAGTTACAAATTATGACAACTCAAGTTAAAACCTTTTTTATCATTAGCAGAAGAGAGAAATGCACTCCAACACCTCACATTTTATAAAATAATCACTAAATATTACTTATTTTCAAAAACTTTTAGTAAAATGTGGCATACAACCTTTGTTTATTGTTTGGAGCAAAAATTGTAAAACATATATCTTCTAAAGAGTAACGACAAATGACAGTTTTAAAGAACATTGAAAAAGAAACATTTTGATCTAAAAAAAAATCAGGCTATAACAACCCTAGCCAAAAAATGGTGAACCATCAAATATAGTAAAATTATTTACTTAAAAAAAATTTGCTGAAATGAAGAAAAAGATTATTTATATCATTTTATGAGAGAATGCTAAAAAATGGTAATGGTTTTCTTAGATTTGTTTACTGCTTAATTATAAACCTGACTGTAAGAGTCAATGTGACTTGTTACATCATTATTATTCTTATTTTGAGTTTGCAGTTAGAAGACATGTTCAATGTCTTCAAATAAGATTGGATAAACATCAGCCTCAAATTCTACTGTAAAATTTTATGTATTGTTGATTTTTTTTTAGCTGTAATTGTTTAAAGTATGACCAGAATACCTAGAGCTGTGAGGAAATCCCTCATTTTTATGTTGAATTCAATGCTCTTTTGCTTAGTTGCCTGTCTTTTTATTGTTTTACATAAACTGTAGCCATAAGTGTTTTTTCCGCACTTATATTAATGATTTTGATTGTCATTCCCTTTTGTATATACGAGTATACGGCAGTAGTGAAATTCTTTTTGGGTCAATTCCAGATCTTGTCTCTATAAACTGATAACTTGTTGTGCCATCTCTTGTAGAGTAATATCCAGTTTTAGTAATTATAATCTTACTAATTGAAGGCTATATATGTATTAAAATGTAATTTAACAAATAGATCATTTGTTGTTTTTAATTTTCCCTTTCATGTGTAAGATACAGACTGAATACAGTTATTGTGATTTTTTATTTTTCCACAGTTGTTTTAAGGTTTAATGATAATTTGTGAATACCCAGTAGTAATAATAATAATAATAACATTTTTATTGTTCAATATTTAATAAAATTATTAGTGTTAATCATAGCATACTTTTTATAGCCGGTACTCATTTTATTTTATTTTTGATGTGATTTGGTTAACTGTTTGATATTAGTGAGTTAAGGAAATGATCATGCATCTTAACCTGATCATTAAAAATTATTGTTATAAATATCCTCATCTAATAATTTTTATATTAAACCTAGTGAAGCTGCTTATCATGCTTATGTGTATCTTATTTTACTTTACAGTGTTTATAAATTTATTAGTTTAGTTATTTTCAGTATTATAGTAATATTTTTAATAAAAGTTTTTAATTATAATAGTAATTAATAATTTTTAGGTGTTACAGATTATCATTTTAATTTTATGTAAAACAAAATTAATTCTTTCGTCAGTTATATTTTTACGTATCTACGATCATAAAAGTTTAGGTAGTTAATGTTACATTTTGTTTTCCTCAATGTTTTGAATTTATTAATTTTCTGTTGATGCTAGATGATTGGAAGGTGTGTGATGTAAAGTGATTCATGGAAGAGAATGCTTGCATTAATTACAGCAAGAGTAATGTGTATTTTTTTGTATGGTAGTACTACAAATCGTAGTCAGTTAGTGGTCTTATAAACTAGCCTTCCCCACTCTCACTCTATCCTATTGTTTTTTCGTTAATCCCACAGTTTCTAAATAATTCATCCTACCGTTTGTTATATCAGACTTTTATCTTCCAGGCATTTTTCCTCAAGTTCTTCTTCTCTGTCATAACTCTCTGTTCTCTACATATACTCTTTCCATGTATTTTTGTGTGAATGTATATTTAAAAAATAAAAGTAAATAAATAAATATATATATATTAGGAGATCCAACTTTATTCAATGAACACCTTTTTGTGTAATCAGTGGACATGGAACAGAGTTGTTGCATATCTTTACAGACATAATTGATCTCGCTAAACCAAAAAAGTATAGAATATAGAGTAACTTAAACAACTCCCTATGACCTTATGTGGGTCCTGTAGGTGTCTAACCAAACCCACTGAAGTCCATCAGCAGTAAAGGGTAAAATGTAAAAGAAAGAAACAGGTAGTGAGAAGAGAATTGATTCTGTGCAAGGCAGTAAATTTCCCTGATCAAAGAAAGTCTTTCTGTGAAGATTGTGCCCTTCCCCTGTATTTCCTGTAACATTATCGTTTACCACTTCTTCCTCAGATAGAACCATGGGTATTGTGTCAGCAGCTTCCTAATTCTGTTTGTGGCACCATGCTAGTATCTTCTAGTTATTGAAGAGAAGATGTATTTTTTGGCTCTACCTCTGGAACTGTCCAGGGGTTATTTTCCTGTCCAGAATTATACAAAAAGCAGAACTACTATCCCATTAAATATTATATATGGTTGTTTTTAAGGATAGAAATCTTGGTAATGGACTTCAGATTCATTCAGGCAAGCAACCTGAAAGGAATTTAGTAATGCCAACCCCTGCCAAATCAATGATGCAGTGATAGATTTAAGAAATTGTAAAAAAAATTATTAATCTCATCTTCACTTCTCTATTTAGTTTATTATGCTGAATTCATGACAGAATTAATACAATGTCTTTTAATCTTCATAAGTTGTAGTCATAGAGATGTCATGTCTTCATTAAATGTATAAAAGATTGAAAAGTAAAAAATTAGTAACTTGAGATTTGGCAGATCCATTTAAAACACAGTGAAAGATCTAATTATGTATTTTACAAAATATAATCAGTCAAACTAAGGCCCTCATATCATAACTTTTAAAAGAGGCTATTATTTTGGATTTACAAAAAAAAATTCTTTCAAACAGATTTTATGAAAAACTTTTAAACATTATCAATAGATTTAAAATTAAACAGGCTAATTTTTTCTTTGCTAAAGTCTAGTAGTCCTTTTCCAAATATTTGTCTTCAAACTTGAGCACAAATAATATTCTATTGGATAGTGATGGGTGAAGCCCAGCTTCACACTAGATAGGCACCTCCCTATCTAGTGTGAAGCTGGGCTTCCTACTATTACTAAAATTAAAAATTTAAGGGATGCTGTACTCACAGAGAGATTATAAAATAAGAACAACCCAATTAAAGAAATGGTTGAAGTTCTCACTACCTTTCAGGTATCTATTTCAGAAGCAGTTTCTCATTTGGAAATTTGGGATATCTTTACTCAACAAAGAAACAGCTTGTTATTAATCAACTAATTTGTATTGATCAGCTCAAATATATGTTGCAACAAATTGTTTTTCTCCAAATACTAAAGTTTGCTGAGAGCAGATCCAAGCTTCTTTAAAAAAAACATTCTTTCATTTCCACAATCTTGTTTCATGCATCTGATGAGAATAGTCTTCTTCCTTTAATATGCTTTCAATTGATTTTGTACTCTAAATAAACTGGTTGAAACTTCATTCTGAACTGAACGTTATGTGCAAGTTAAGGCATCTTTTATTTTTGTTACTGAGTTAAATGTAATGATTTTGAAAGTTAATGTAACAATAATATATTCCATCTTTCAAGTGCACTGTTACACTTTTAATTAATATTGTAAACACTTTTTTGAGATAACCACAACAACAACAAAATCAATATTTGCAAATCCTTCACTGGAACAGAACTCATTAATGAAGATATCACTACAACATGTAAACCTTAAACATATCATTTCATTTAAAAGTCACAGACTTTACATTCGCAAAGGAAATTTACAAACACTTTATATTTGGAAATAACATATTAAATGAACACAGCAACCATTGGATGTGTTATTCAAGCATCTTTCCATCTGTTTAGTCTTGGTCTCTGTTTCAGTAACATGGTTCTACAAATCCTCACCGAGATTGTTCAGAGGATAAAAATCCTCTATAATGAAATCTGGATTTTAGATTTTATTGATTAAATATATGTACCTATTTATAGGTTGAATTGTAGTCGACATGGCTTCTTTCTAGGTGCTGTATTGCTCATGATCATGAGCTACTCCTTTATATAAATTTTTGTAGCTTTCAGACAGAATATATCCTTCATATGAATGAGTTTTTAGTGATTTATTTCCCTCTATCCCATATTTTAGATACTTTTCAGGATATTAATTACTATTCCCACGCTTTTTTTATGCCTATGGATACTTGAATATTTATGACTTATTTCCTGTTTTTCCTGTGAATTATACTTCATTTCATATATTCAAAAACACTCATTATCTTTTCTATTCTAGTATTTATAATTTGATCAGTTTATATTGTTCTTCCTAGTGTCATTTTGTAGAGCAGTAGAGATAAATTGTTAAGCAACATCTGTATGAATCTATATGTTCCATGGAGAACTCATTAACCCTAACCTAGTATCTTGAACTCCTTATATTGAAAACCAACTGAGTTGATTGATATCATTTTTTAGGCTCTTTCCATGTTCCTCACTACATAAATTCAAAAATGAATTGGCACTATTCATGTTTCGTACTTAAATTTGAATTTATAAATAATTATTAAAACCAGTTTTTATTATTAAGGTAGTTGAGCTTTTTATGATATTTAAGTGTAGTGCTGGCACACACACACACACACATGCTGTGCATATGCATACATGTGTATTTGTTTGTGCTTGTATGTGTGCATTGAATTACATGAAGATAATCTTGCTTGTATATACAGATGAATCATTGTTTTTTCTGTTGTGAATTGCGAGTGTTTTGTCTAACAGTTATATTTGTATCATACAAATATACTCTTCCTGTTAAAATTACTTTAATTATTTTCTGATAGTAGTAAATAGCATTAATTAAATTAACAAAATGTTATTTTTCTGTTATTAATAATACATTACACTATTAACTTGTTTCATTTTAATACACAGTAGAAAAATGTTGATTAACTAATAAAATTTAAAGCTTACTTTTACAGCAACTGCTGAAATGAATTAGGTTATAACTGTATTGTGTGTACTATAAATTGATTTGAACATTTGGATAAATTGTTAAGCAAACTCTTTGGCACTTCGTATTAACTTTATTCAAAATCGCCCAAAACATTTAGATATGAGTTCTGTTGCAATTTATGTTTTATCTCTCACCTGATAAAACATGTAGCACTGAGTAAAGTCACTGCTTTCTGGATATCTTGTTACTTTAAACAGAATTTAGCTTTTGTATGTATTTTAATGAAAACTCATTCAATGATTGTTTTTGAAATAGAGGTTCCAGCTAAAAGTAAATGAATAATTAAATTGTGATATTCATATAACCGGTTTAACCCAAAAATATCATATTATTTAAATCTTATGTACATAGTTTTTGCTATTGATTTTTCAGTTTGGGTTGCATTGAGTGATAAATTCTCAATTACATTATTTTCCTGTTGAACTGTTGTGACTGCAGTTTAATCAAGAAAAGGTCTGCCTTTATATACAACTTGAAATCGTGCTTTAGTAATTTACTTTTATCTTTCAGCAACAGGGTACAGTCAAACACAACCAGAAGAAATTAATTGCCTGGAGGCTTGATGAATCACTTATTTGGTGATAATCATTTAGCAGTGTTTTATAAATTTGTATTGTTACTTTATACTTAATGAACTGCGTTATACAGCATTGTCACAACACCAGCCTCCTCATTTAATTCCGACATTTAAAAAAAATCTTATTATCATTGGTGTGAGAAGAACAATTAAGATAGTAACCAGGCATCATCTCTTGTGACCTATTATTAAAAATAAAATAGTAGTATTGCAGTGATTGTATCATATTAACAAATAAACAGTCTAAGCCCTTGTAAGATATTTGTATCGGCTGTTATCACATTCTTCAGCTTAGTGATGTAAGTTTTAAAGATGGTTGGGAATAATATTATTTCTAAAATGTGTGTCATATTTACGCATGTTAAAAAGGATGGTAGATATTAGAGTGAGGTTGGACTGTATATTCATAGGTGATGAATGAAGACGCCTTGTTGCTTGCTGAATAATGGTTTAATGAATTGTCGTCTTGACAGTTAATGAAATGAATTGTAACATAATGTATAATTTGACATAAAAATAAAATAAAATAAAACATTAAAGCTAAAGTTCATCCGAACAAAGAATGGAGTCCATCCGGACTAAGAGTATAACGTGACCGCCTCGTATCAGATTCGAGCGCCGAATGCAGTACGAGCGGAACTCTCCGGTAAGCGCTAGCACCCACTAGATCGCAGCACCGAACGGCTTGCTGTGGAATAGAACACACCGCTCACCTATTATGATTACCTTAATTATAATTCTGTGATACATTACATGAAATAAAACTTAAGATGCAAACAAAGAGTATTACATAAAATAATTACGTAAACTTTGAAAGTACAAAAATTAAAGTTAACTCAGCAAATCTAATATTGATACAGGCAAAGCTTACAACCAGATTATATTGAAATAAATAAATACATTAGGAGGTCGTTAAATAAATCTCATTGATTACATTAGGAATGACTTATGTCATCGCAAGCATTTAAATTTGGAAGAACAATCAATTTATTAATAGTTCTTTTTACTATCGTGTTATTAGTTTTCACGTCAACTACTCTAACTAGTCCATCTATACCTGGATACACTTCAACAATTATTCCTAATTTCCACATCAGTGGAGGAAGGTTACTCCAAAATTTCTTTAATTGTAACTATATTGCCAACACAAATGTTATTATTTGAAATTTTACACTTGTTCCTCTGTTACAAGGAATGTAAATAATAGATAGGCCATACTTTCCAAAAGTCTTTCAATATTCTTTGTATAAGCTGCCACCTAGTAAGCTTATTTACATTAATGCCTGAGAAATCAGGATCAGGTAAGGAAGTTAAAGGAGCGAAGGTTAGAAAATGTCCAAGAGTAAGTGGGGCTGGATCAGATATATGCTGCCCACCATGACGGGTAAGTATTGGGTCAGCATAATCAACACCAGTTGACTGGAATGGTCTGGAAATTGTGATTCTTTCTTTTGGCAGTTGACCAAGTAACTAACTCTGAGGTTGAGCTCTAAAGCGAAAACAAGTTAAACATTTATGTATGATGAAGCAAATTATGATTTTTTAATTGACGATCCACTATTTCTGCCTAAGTGAGGAATGAATTTACTGTAATCCTCCATGGGATAGTCTTAAATGTTCATAAGAAATAATCAATCGAGTGAGATGACTATGAGGACTTAAAACTATAGGATGTTTAGCATTTAAAAACAAATTTGAAAAACTTAAACGACCTCCGACGCGAATGACACCATTTTGATCCAAAGATGGGTTAAGAGAAGCTAATTTGCTTTTCCTTGACACAGCAGCATTTTTCCTTAAATCGCTTAATTCTTTAGTAAAATACAGTTCTTGTGTTTGACGAACAAGAATTTCCAGCGTGGAATTGATTTCTTCTGGAGAAAGATCTGACAATTATTTATTTCTTGATTATTTTTATTTTTTAAATTATAAATTAAACGACGACAATATGAAAATATGTTTAATGCTCGTACGAACGAAGAAAATAGTTTTGAAAGTTCTAAGGTTTCTGTAGCTTGAAGAGCAGCTGAAAACACATTACTTTTGCTGGACTTCTCTTCCTTGAGCGAATCTGGCGGAATCATAGAAATGATAGGCGAATTAGATGGCTAGAGATTCTCCTCTTCCTTCAGAAAAGACGGACCATTCCACCAGAGTTGTGTCGAGGTTAATACATCCGGCATGCAACCACGTGAAAGGATGTCTGCGGGGTTATCCCTTGAAGGAATGTGCTTCCAAAAGAATTCCTTAGTTAGCTCTTGAATTTCGCAAACTCTATTTACGACGAATACCTTCCATCAATCAGGAAGCGATGACAACCAGTAAAGTACTACTTTAGAATCCGACCAAAAATCGATTGAATCAAATCTTATACCTAAAATACACTTAACCTTATTGAATAAACGAGACAACAGAAGAGCGGCGTTTTACTCAAGCCTTGGAATAGAGATTTGCTTGACAGGAGCAACACTAGATTTTGAACACAAGTGGATTTCAACGTGTTCATTACTATCAACAGATCTGATGAAAAGACAAACACCATATGCGTTGCTACTTGCATCACAAAATCCGTGCAATTGATAACTCTTACTTAAACTAATTTTAACTGATCTAGGAATTTTAAAATTACTTGACGATATGAGCTGAGAATACAGATAATTCAATTTTTCAGCTAGCGGAGCAGGGAGAACTTCATCCCATTGAAGGTTAGCGCACCATAACTCTTGTATGAACACTTTAAATGGAACAATTGCAGGAACAAATAGACCCAAGGGATCGAATAATGAAGAAATAGTTAATAAAACAGAACGTTTAGTGTAAGACGTATTATTACCTTTTGGTTTCATTTGATAAATGAAATCAACACCTTGAGGTTTCCAGGACATCCAAATGTTTTGATATTTTCATCTTTGTCTAATTTGATGGAGGAATCATTATCATCGAACATAAGCACGTAGCTGTGAGTTCTAAAACGAATTATAATTGAAAATACATCTTGTTGTACTACTGGACCTGTAGCAAGAATTGAATTGAGTGATTGGCCATTTGAAGTTTTCGCACAGGTACAACAAGATGAATTTTCAGTTATAATTCGTTTTACAGCTACGTGCTATCAGGAGACATTTCTAAAATGTACAGACAAATTCGCATTAATCCTCAAGATTTTTCATTACAAAGAATTCTCTGGTGTGATGAAACCAACTCATCAATCATTTTCTTGAGCATTTTTTATATTTACGATTACTTTGACACCTTTTTACAATATGCTGTTTACTTAAACAATTAAGACATAATTTTTTCTGAAATACAAAATTTTTCCTTTCATTAACATTACAACTTAAAAACTTATCACACTGATACAATGGATGGTTGCTAGTTTTACATAATGTACACATAAAATTATTAGAATTATTTACATAAAATTCATTTTTACTAGAACTAGGTTTTGATAATCATATTTTTTGCCGCTAAAACCTACATTAGACGGCTGTACCTTTTCATTACATTGAATCATGTCAGTGGATTCAAGTAGTTTGTGCTTAGATTCTAAGAAAGAAATGAGTTGTTCTAAGTTTCGAAATCCATTATTTTCGAATGCTTTTTCCCAGTCTCTTAAATTATTTAAATTTAAGTATTTAATAATTAACTGTATTATAATAAATTCTAAATAGTCAATATTTAGATTCTTCAATGCTCAATATTTGAATTAGCTTGGTCAATGAACTTAGATAAATATTCAGAATTTTCCTTTTTTAATGGTTTTAAATTAATAATTTCTAAAGCATGTTTAGCTGCTATTAGCCTTTTGTTGCCATAACGAGCTTTAAGTAATTCTATTGCAGTTTCATAATTTTTAGAAGTTACTGATAAATTTTTTATTACATCAAGAGCATTGCCTCTTAAGAAATTTGTAAGGTAATAAAATTTTTCAAAATTAGAAAATTCATCTCTGTTATGAACTAAACTATTAAAAAGATCAAAGAGTTTATGCCAAGCTTTCACGTCACCGTGAAAGGGCTCAATTTGTATAGGTTTTTAAAGAAATTGGATTAGGTTTGTTAATCACTTTAGTTGCATCAGTTACTTCTGAAATTGTGAAACGATTTTCTAATTTTTTATGTTTTAACTTAAGTTTATCAAAAAGGTGAATACGTGCCTCTGACTTCAAGGTCCTTATCAGTCGCATCTTGGTGCAATTCGATTTCAGGTCGAACATCGAAAAGTAGTTTTTCGTATTCTAACAGTTTATCAAACTTAATGGTAAATAGATCGTAATCGTATGAATTAAGATCAAAGTTTTCAATGAATGTTTTTAATTTGGCTATACTGTTCTTCATAATGCTTCGTTTTTTAATTAAACCCTTGAATTCCATTTTTATTGGAATCATACACAAAATAATATTAAATTTGAAGAAACAAAGTTATTATAAAATAAGGTTAAAAGATAAATGTCACACACAATAATATTGTTAAAGTATAACTTATGCATAAAGTTGAATGAACTGGATTGGTTGTAAATATGATACGATATTGCTAACATCTGCTGTTTGCAGGTCAGCGAACAATAGAAAGATTGCCTGAGATGTGTGCGCGCGTGTTTTGTACAGAGCGATAAAGGGAAACTTGTCCAAACTGGAATCGCGGGTTGGATCTTATACCCTTCATAGATACAATTTTGACTGTATTATAAGACTGAAATATTCACGAACTTGAATATTTTACTAATGTTTATTTTTAATTGCACTTTTAACATACACCTTAATTTTTTGATCCTTTGTTTTTATAAATAAATGATAAATACCGTGTTGTTGACTTGGTTTAACCTTATCGAAACCCATGGATGAATGTTGTAGAGCGGCTAAGTCCGTGTCGTTAATACAGCGACTTGACGATGAAATGTTGGTTTAAAGATGCTGTAGTCGATCCGGTAGGTACGGTGACTTGACCATCTGGTTTTTGAATGTGAAGATTAATGACCATAAAGAGATGTGGTAGATCCGTCGACTTAACTATCCGCTTGATTTATCTGGCGGAGGACCACGAAGAGATTGTAGATTTTAGAGCAAGGTTGGACTGTACGTTCATAAGTGATGAATAAAGACAACGCCTTGTTGCTTGTTGAATAATAGTTTAATGAATTGTCATCTTGGCAGTTAATGAAATGAATTGTAACATAACGTATAACTTGACATATAAAAAGACATATAACTTGACATATAAATAATTAAAAAAAAAAAAAAATTAAATAAAACATTAAAGCTAACGTTCATCTGAACAAAGAATGGAGTCCATCCGGACTAAGAATATGACGTGACCGCCTTGAATCAGATTCAAGCGCCGATTGCAGTACGAGCGGAACTTTCCGGTGAGCGCTAGCACCCACTAGATCGCAGCACCGGACGGCTCGACGTGAACGTAACAAAGGATATGAAAGAAAATTAATTATTTTCCACAATGATATCTTAACAAAAATAGCACAATGCATTTTGTCATGACTTATTTGTTAATTTTTTATTCTTCACTCCTTTAAAATATTTAACCTGCTATAGAACTGAATTGATACATACTCTTTGTAGTGTGATCTTGGCTTTTTTTTGAGTCCTCTCATAAATTTAAGGGCAGATAGACCAGTTTAAATTTAACCATCATTTTGTATATGCCTTTTTTGAATTTCAAAAATGTTGTTTAGTTGTGATAATAATTTTGTAAAATCATTCAGAGAAAATATTACTTAGTCCAATAATAATATACAATAGTATTGTATATAAGAAAGCAACTAATGTGAGTTAAGTAGTAAACTTGTAGTAAATGAACAGTGATGAGTGTAAATACATAAGTATTAGCATAAATGCATCAATAGAGGAGAAATAATGATGTTTGAAGCTAGTATTCAGATTACTTCAAACATTATGAGTCAACCATGATGATCTTTATTATTTGGCATTCAGGATTTTTTTATAAACAAGTCACATGTCTGCACTACTATCCAGCCTGCTAAATCTTTGTCATTTATTCTTTTCTTATGATTTTTTTTCTTTTATTATTATGAGCAGTTTTAATATACCTTAAACTATCATAAGTTCACTGCATGCATAATTAATCTGTTACTTTTATTGATCCGCATTTGAAATTCCCCTTTAAAACAATATCAACTATCAGAAATAACTGTTTTATATTTGAAAAAGTTTCACCTATGTACCTTTAACAACTTGCATTTTTATTTATTGTTGATCTTCAAGCAAAATACTTATTTTTTTTATACAATTATTCAATGTTTTTTTACATATATATTGTAAAATCTGAACTCTTTTAGAACAGAATTCTACATTTTGTATTTTTTTAAAGATGTTAACTGCATATCAGTAATGTTTCTGAGGTGATTCTAAGATAATTTTATTAATAGGTTTTTTCTTAAAGCAATTTATGTGTAAGAGAAAATAAAGCATGAAAAATTTAAAAAAAAAATGTATAATGCGTAAAATTGGGTAGTAAGACAAAGAAACTGCTAAATTACTGAAATTATTTATAAAAAAATTAGTTGAATTTTGTCTGATCAATTTTCATACCTGCATGATGTCACACCTATAATTTTTATTTATATTTATTATTAATTGTTACTTAATATTAGTTATAACAAAAGATGTATCGTGTTTGGTTCCATTTATTTCCCTTTATATTTCCTTTTTTTACAATTAAATATATGGAAAATATTTGTTAAATTTTCCACAGTTGATCTCCATAACAGAGGGGTAGTATCCCAGCCTTTCACCTGAAAGAAATGAGTTTGATTACTGGTCAGGCTAGAATATTTCTACACCATATTTCCAAGTATGAGCTTTGAGCTTGTGAAAGGAATTAATAAAAAATAAAAATAAGAAAAGATTGGTGAAATGATTGTTGGAGAAGTGAAGCCTGACACACAGGTCATCCTTTTCTTCTGGTGCTGGTGGTGTGATGTATTAAAGTAATAATAGTAAAATTTAGATTAAGAAGAGTGTACAAAGTTCAATGAGAATGCAGTTATTGAGTGTAATTACATTAGAAGTGTACAATAATAAGCCAGAAGAATCATTATAAATTTTATGATTTAATCACAGGAAAGCTGAATTTCATGAAGTTCAATGTTAATATTATAAAGATACAATGAATAAATTGTATTTTAAAATCAAATATCCAGAAAAAGGTGAATAAATATTTAATTTGCAACAGAAGGGTGTAATGAGGTCATTTCTCTGTGTAAAAATATTTTATTAGGTGTGTAAATCAAATCAATAATGCAAACAAGATAAACAGTACAGATAATAGTATTAAGACTTCAAGGTATATTATTTGGAAAGACTTCTGAATTAAAATTTACTAACAATTAGTTAAGAGGTTAATGGTATTTTTTTACTGAATATTTAAAGCTCTATCGACTGTATTCAGTTAATATAGAATTCCAATACATCATTTATATTTCATGTTAAGAATAATAATTAACCTTTCTTTGTAATTTTGTTATGGGGGGGGAGGAAATTAAAAAAAGTGTTTGTTTTTATTATATATTAAAATTTTTATCATCTTTTGTATTTGTGCCTATTTGACACGTTAGAATATTTAATCTGTGATTTGCAGCAGGTGGTGGATTGGCAGCAAGACTAACAGATGCCCCTACCTCAAGTTACATGGTTTCTGCGGCTCCTGCTGTTGGTTTACCTATGATTCCTACATTACAGGCAAGACAAATGCCTCTTATTCCTCAGGTTGGCCCTCCGGCATCTTTACCAACTTATCAGTTGACATCAAAAGATTTGCAGGTTATAAATGAATTATAAGTTTTAATTTAATACAGTTTTCTTAATGAACTGAATCATTTTATAAAAAAAAAAATGTTATTGTTAAATCTGGTTATGTAGAAATATTCATGACATATGCTACTGTAGCTTTGATTCATTAGCTGCTTCTTTCTGTTAACTTAGGGTATAAAGAATTAGCTGGCAAATCATTAATATAAATAAGAAATTATAGAGTTTAAGAAAGATATAGATAAGTTTAGTGTATCTGTACTAAACTTTATTATATTGTCTTACTAGCCGTGATCAGCTTTATTTATTATATTTTTTTGTTTCCTACAACTAAGGTATGATTAGATTCAACTTAACACATTATTTAATATCCATATAGACTATGTGTTAAGAATTATTTGTTTGACACAGTTAAAATGGTTATGATAAATCACAAAACACCTCAACAACGCTCTGTGACTTGTTAAATATACCATAGATTCAATGAAGAAACTCATAATGTTTGAGTATTAGATGCCTTACTGATGTTAAAAAAAACTGTGGTGGATATAAACAATTATTAACAAGTCTCTTGAAATTTTTCTTTAATACTGTCATAACATTTACAATTTAAAGTGGTTAAGATGTTTATTAAAATGCATGTTGGGTTTCAAATTACCCTCCAGCTGAGAGCGCTGTCTGGAGGACTGGAGTACAATCTTAGTATTAGTTTTTTTTTGTTTTTTGTTTGCAGTTTCAGTGTACAGACAAGTCAGCTGAGAAGAAGCCTGACGTGTATCGTCGGGCTTCTTCTCAGTGCATAGAACGTCGGCGTTCTATGCACGCTAGTTCGGCCTCTGCATCATAGAAATGTAGTTTCATATTGTTTTTGTTTTTTGTTGTCGGATCTTGTTTAGTGCTCACTTTGTTGTTCGTGCCATTTTCTTCTTTTTTTATTGTTGTGTTGTGAACTATCTCAACTGTTCGATCGGGATTGCAGTAAATGTATTTAACTAGTTATTGGGAATGGCGGTAAAATTAAGATTAAAATTTACATGTATGATGATGAGGTAGAATGTGTATACGAAGAGATTGATGAAGCAATTAAACACGTAAAAGGAGATGAAAATTTAATAATAGTTGGAGATTGGAATGCAATCATTGGAGAAGGCAAGGAAGGAAATATAGTGGGTGAATACAGGCTGGGCAAAAGGAATGAAAGAGGGGACCGACTTATAGAGTTTTGCACGAAGTGTAATTTAGTAATTGCCAACACCCAATTTAAAAATCATAATAGAAGAATATACACTTGGAAAAAGCCAGGCGATACTGCAAGGTATCAGATAGATTATATCATGGTTAAGCAAAGATTTAGAAATCAACTCGTTGACTGCAAAACTTACCCGGGAGCAGACATTGATAGCGACCATAATTTGGTGATAATGAAATGTAGATTGGGGTTTAAAAACCTGAAGAAAAGGTGTCAGATGAATCGGTGGAATTTAGAGAAGCTTGAGGAAGAGGAGGTAAAGAAGATTTTTGAGGAGGACATCACAAGAGGTCTGAGTAAAAAAGATAAGGTAGAAAATGTAGAAGAAGAATGGGAGAATGTTAAAAAGGAAATTCTTAAATCAGCAGAAGCAAACTTAGGCGGAATAAAGAGAACTGGTAGAAAACCTTGGGTTTCAAACAATATATTGCAGCTGATGGATGAACGTAGAAAATATAAGAATGCTAGTGATGATGAAAGTAAAAGGAACTATCGGCAATTAAAATGGTATAAACAGGAAGTGCAAACTGGCGAAAGAAGAGTGGATTAAAGAAAAGTGTTCAGAAGTGGAAAGAGAAATGAACATTGGTAAAATAGATGGAGCATACAGGAAAGTTAAGGAATATTTTGGGGTACATAAATTAAAATCTAATAATGTGTTATTAGTGTAACAAAGATGGTACACCAATATATAATACAAAAGGTAAAGTCGATAGATGGGTGGAATATATTGAAGAGTTGTACGGAGGAAATGAATTAGAAAATGGTGTTATAGAGGAAGAAGAGGAAGTTGAGGAGGATGAAATGGGAGAAACAATACTGAGATCTGAATTTAAGAGAGCATTAAAAGATTTAAATGGCAGAAAGGCTCCTGGAATAGACGGAATACCAGTAGAATTACTGCACAGTGCAGGTGAGGAAGCGATTGATAGATTATACAAACTGGTGTGTAATATTTATGAAAAAGGGGAATTTCCATCAGACTTCAAAAAAAGTGTTATAGTAATGATACCAAAGAAAGCAGGGGCAGATAAATGTGAAGAATACAGAACAATTAGTTTAACTAGTCATGCATCAAAAATCTTAACTAGAATTCTATACAGAAGAATTGAGAGGAGAGTGGAGGAAGTGTTAGAAGAAGACCAATTTGGTTTCAGAAAAAGTATAGGGACAAGGGAAGCAATTTTAGGCTTCAGATTAATAGTAGACGGAAGATTAAAGAAAAACAAACCAACATACTTGGCGTTTATAGACCTAGAAAAGGCATTCGATAACGTAGACTGGAATAAAATGTTCAGCATTTTAAAAAATTAGGGTTCAAATAAGAGATAGAAGAACAATTGCTAACATGTACAGGAACCAAACAGCAACAGTAATAACTGAAGAACATAAGAAAGAAGCCGTAATAAGAAAGGGAGTCCGACAAGGTTGTTCCCTATCTCCGTTACTTTTTAATCTTTATGAACGACAAATGAAGAGGTATTGCGGCAAATAGATGAAGAAAGAAGCATTTGGAAAAATACAGTTAAAAGAAGAGACAGACTTATAGGCCACATACTAAGGCATCCTGGAATAGTCGCTTTAATATTGGAAGGACAGGTAGAAGGGAAAAATTGTGTAGGTAGGCCACGTTTGGAATATGTAAAACAAATTGTTAGGGATGTAGGATGTAGAGGGTATACTGAAATGAAACGACTAGCACTAGATAGGGAATCTTGGAGAGCTGCATCAAACCAGTCAAATGACTGAAGACAAAAAAAAAAAAAAAAAAATGTACGTTGAAATATATAGTTGTATTTCCACGGCGTCATTTCTCTTCAGGCCTTGATATGTAGACATAACAACGTTTCAGCTGTTTGCCTTGACATTCAAACGATTCAGCTGCTGCCAATGGCATAGCCTGTTGCTGCTGATAAGGTATGACAAATTGGGTCACGTCCATTTATTATTATTGCATTTTTTTTTTAATTTCACTATGTCTCATAAAGTAGAAATTAAAACTTTAATAAAACAGCGAAGAATTTGCAAGGCTCAATTAATACGCATAAAAACATATCTCAATAAATGTAATAAGGACGTCCAAAAAAGTACCATTAAGGTTAGATATGATGCAGTGCCAAATATTTTAGATAAATTCAACAAAAGACAAAGTGTGCTAGAAGCACAGGATGAGGAAAATTTTGATACGCATTTAGAAGATACGTTAAATTTTGAAGAGTATTATTATGAAATTAGGGCTCAATTGGAAGAATATTTAAAGGAAACATCAGTTTCAGAAACCCAAAATTTAAATGCACATCACTCTTCCATTTTTGAAAATAAACCATCAGTAAATCTACCAAGGATAAATTTACCTCGTTTTAATGGCACATACGAAAATTGGATGCCTTATGCAGATGCATTCAAGGCATTAGTACATGGCAACAAGAATATTAGTCCGATTCAAAAATTCTATTATTTGAGTTCCACATTAACCCATGAAGCAGCTCAGTTAATAAAAAACTTAGCTAT